>NC_056751.1:12603418-12785918 GCF_019279795.1 Protopterus annectens
AAAGGGACATACACCCTGCTGTTAGCATGTTCAATGTCATCCACATTGCAGACTGCATATATAGCAATGTGTGGTTGTGCCTATCCTGTCTTGGTGGGATTACATGGGCAACAGATGTGTTACCTGCACGGGGACATACTTCTGTGTGTACAGTCTTGTATCTGTACTGCATCCAAACCAAAGGCTGTGTGTGTTGTACCCAGCCATGTCATGTGTACCACCCACTACACTTACTGGTGTCCACTGTAGAAGGCCTGCCGACACCACTACACCCATCAGCCATGTGGAACATGGACAAACACAACACAATCAGAATAGATAATGGTGAAAACAATACAACATTGCTAATTACAGCCATAATGCATCATGGCTGCACAGCTACACCTTCCAAGATATTAGCATTTCACTTTACTGCTAGCAACATGCTACAGAGCATTCCATTGCTGCACTGTTGTACAGACACCCTGTGCATCAGCACCATGTTGACCTGTCCCTGCATCGATGTTACGGATGTCAGGATGTGGAACAGATATCATCATATGCACAGGGTGTGTTGTTGGTTTGCCAGAGGCCTAGGCTGAGCCATTCATTTCACAATGTGTGGGTGTGTGTGTGTGTGTATAAGGGGGCTGAGTACAGTTATGGGCCAATGGTGATGTGTGTGCAGGTATGTGGTTGCCCTAGGTTTGTTGTTTATGTGTGTGTGTTTGCATGCACACAGTTCCACCATGTGAATGCCCTATATGGGGATTTGTGAGACAGCTGCAGACTGTACCTGGCTGGGTTTGCAGTTCAGCATCTCTGGCCATGGAGATGGGACCTGTGCCTGACAGGGGTGCTACAGGCAGTATCAGGTACAAAGCCAGATTGGGTACTGTCCCCCAAGGTTGACAGACGTCCACTGGATCCAGGTCCCTCCTGGGACTGGCCAGGGCCATGTGCACATGGTCTGCTATGACGGTCTGTGGACAGCACCCCCCCACAGTGCTGGGGCTGGTACTGCCACTACAGGAGTGGTTGTGACTGGTGAGACATCAACAGTGACCTCCAGCTGCTGGTGTTGCTGGCATACATCCACGTGGCTGTCACAACCATCTCGTCCTGTCCTGATGCATGGACATGACATTGTTGATGAGATTCAATGTCTCACCCCACCGTCTATCCATGACCTCAGTGTAATTATGAATGGCACCTGCTAGGTCATGGATGCTGTCATTTACAGAGGTGTGATGAGCCCTCTGCACCCTTAGACCCTGTCTGGTGTACCATTCCATTCATGCCTGTGCCTCCATGACAGCCTGGAACATGCGTGTGGTTGATATAGATGTGGCACATCTGCCAGGGGCATGATAACCAGCAGTGCTCTGACGAGCACCCCTGAACATCTGCCTATGTGGTACCTTGCTGGATATCTGGCTATGGCTGCTGTGTCCTGACACATGTGCCATAGATACCACACTGTCCTGGCTAATGCCAACCGTAGACTGTCCCTCACTAAGGCCAATGGTGATAAGGTATGTAGAGGCAGTGTGACTGTGTGCGTGGATGGGGTGGATACTTGTGGGATGTCAGCTGGTGGCCCAGTGGCAGCCCCTGATGACCCTGCCTGTGCCTCAGCACACCTATCCTCATGGTCACTGTCTGTATCAGTGACATCAGATTCCCTGCGGGAGGGACCCAGTCCCACCTCACCACCTGTGAGCGGAAAACAGGGAACAGACTGTGAGACCTGTACATCACAGCTAAACAGTACATGCACACACACACACACACACACACACACACACACACACACACACACACACACACACACACACACACACACACACACACGCGCGTGTGTGCAGACATGGCCACACACACAGACATACACACATGCAGTTGACATATATGACAACCCATACACTCTACCAGACAGCACCTACAGACAGCTGCAGCACCCCTATAAACACACACAATAGCAGGTGATGGTATAGTACAGTATCACACACAAACCTGTAATTAGACACATGTCAGCATGCAAGACATGTGGTGCTTAACAGCATGCAGTGCAACTGTAGTCAGTCCCCATTACCAACATTATACATGGCCATGATGCATGGCTTCTGTTAGGTGATGGCCCTCCCCGTAGAACACACACTGCACCCATGTCCACAGCATTGCTGTGCATCTGGTCAGCACCCTGGCATGTATTGTGCACCATACCTCACAGGTGTACACACCATTGCAAGATGTGTATCTCTGTGTCAGTTATGTTTCCTCTGCTGCTCACAGCCTCTGTGTGTTTCTGGATTATATGTGGACACGTGTTTATTGAATGCCTGATGTGTATTCACAGATGTCATCGTCACTGGTGCATATATGAGTGATAGAATACCATTAGACTGACCACAGACACAATGTACTGTACCTATGGTGAGTGTAGAGAACATCTTTCACATGGCACTGTCTTCCATGACATGGTATGGTGCAACACTACTGCATATGGCAACACTACAGATACCTGATATGTGACATGTGACCTAGGCAGTCAATTGCATTACAGGCCATATGTGTCAGTTGTGCAGATGCTGGTTGGGATGCATACCATTTGTGGGTGCATATGTGTCCACACACATATCATGATGGTGTGTAGCAATAACTTCTATGTGTACTACTGCAGCCACTATACCTGGCAGGGGTATAGTAGCATGGGTCATCATCATAAGCCAGTAGTTGGTCAGTCAGGCCTGCAAATGTTCCCCAAACCTGCATGTTTGCATGCTAAACATATGTACAGCCCTTGGAGGCCATACAGTATCATCACTAGTGCCGTGGAGTCAGTGTGAGTCCTGATCTTGACTGTGTGCAGATAGAGCCATTCTCAGTGAGTTTGTCTCTCCCCTCCAGTGCACCATTGTGTTTCAGGATGACACACCCTCACCATCTCCTGCTGCATTGCAAATGCTCAGCATCTGTGGCATACACATGTGTGTTATATTGCAGTATCCCAGACTAGGAGCACCATGTGTACTGGCATATTCCCAGCCAATGCAGGGCAAACATGCAGTTGTACAGTGGCACCAGCATTGTACAGAATGGGATGTCATCCCTGGGTTGGGGTGAGGTGTGGATTGTGCAGCACATGCATCATAACTGCAACTTCATTGACTTCCCTAACATGGAGCTGGTACATCTGATCACATTGAACACATGGCTTTGGCAGTGTCCCACCATTATGCAGGTCATATCTGTATTGAGCCCTGGCTGATGTTGCCTGTGGTACACATAGGTTCATAGGTGAGTTACTGGTCTATTGGTCCTGGGGTCTACATAAGCCTAGCCACAGGGGTTCCCAGCCATGCACCACCCAATAATGTTATTCCCCTGTGCCCCTGTCAGGCTGTGACACAGACGTACTACCCAGGGTGAATTCCCCATCTACCATCCAGTTGTCAAGTGTTTTTGTAAAGAGGGCGAATGAGTAGCATTGCCTGACATGAATGGGTAGCCTGTTCCAGAGTGTGGGAATTCCCCATGACAGGGCCCTATCCCTCCAGTATGTTCTGTGTAATGTGTTGATGAGGTTTAGGACCCTGGAGCATGTGTTTGCAGAGGGAGTGGGATTTCTTTATGTGTAGCATGTTCAACTGCTTTGTGTATGACATAGCTGTGTATGTTAGGCAGATGTCAGCTGTTCCTGGGCAATGTGAACTGGAGTGTAGCCACAGTTGTCTGAGATGGTCTGTGTATTGCATGTGTTTGAAGCTGGTAATCTCATTAGTGAGGTGTGTGCTCTGTCAGTGAACATGTATAGCATGCATTATGTGTATGTGTGTTAGATGTGTACATGGCCTACACCTTAGCTATGACATGCACAGTGAATTTCCAAGCATAACCTTAAACCATACTCACCGGCATCTGGCCGCTGCCTTGCTGATATCCCAGAGGTACCCACATTGAGATGAGATAGAGTTGATGTCAGTGGCCACAGCTGTGGCACTGCTACAGGGTGGGTGCAGTATTACAGTAAGACAACAGCTGAAGTCCACAGTACTACAGATTATGCATAACTGCTTATCAGTACTACACAGCAACAGACTCCACATCTTGCATATGCATGATCTACCTGTACAGATGAATACACAACAGTGATCTACTGATATGCCCTGGAACCTTACCTGCATGCTCCATGTCTGGTGTGTGGGTAGCACCCACCTCCATGACTGTATATTTGTCTGTAGCTTTTGTGGGTGGGCAGGTGCCACCAGGCTCATGAGCAGCTCCTCCACTATGGTGAGGGAGGGATGGATGTTATGTCCCGCCCTGTTGCAAGGTGGTCACCCCGCACGACAGTGGCACGGCGACATACATGACGGCTGTCATTCCTCACCTCATTCACCCTGTGGACCACATCATTCCACATGGCGGTCCGCTTATGCTGATCCAAGCTTGTCCTTGAGAACAGCAGCTGGTAGTACTGGATGATGCCGGTGAGGATTATGTCATCCTCAGCAGCACTGTAAGCGGGATTCCTTGGGCGCACCATACTCCCTGAAAGACATAAAGATGGAAATATGTCTGAGCAACTCATATGGCATGTTTACCATACTACAATACACATAGTCTCCCGCCACCATATCAGCTCCAACTTAATGTTTACAGAATGCAAGTGGTATGTCTCCAGTTTATCTACCATTGGGACATATATTGTATTGTACAACACTTTCTGCTATGTGTTTATAGACATGCTCCCTGTGGGGATACTAGAGTTGCTGGGCTGTTAGAGTATTTCACCTGCATGCCATTGTCACTGCCACTATGTTTCCACATATGCATGTGGTATGCTTGCTATGTGATTGCTACACATCTGCTATTCTGTGTTATTGGGGATATCTATGCATGCTATTGGACATGTTCTTTGTGTGGAATATTACAACCCACATATGTTCCATGACAGTTACACAACAGTATGTGTAGGGGTTATTTGCCAGCAGGAACACCACTTCCACCTAATGTGCACATGTTACCAGTCCACATCACATCTGTGACCCACCATGGAACCTCATTATCTACTGCTCCAGCACTACCTTCATGTGGAACCACCTCAGGGAATGGTGTCCACCCCAGTTAGGTCCACGGTCTTGTGCATAGGGAGCTCGACAGAGACATGGGATTATGTGCTACATCACCTGGAGGCATGCAGTACACATACACAAGGTTAGACATGCATGTTTCTCCTGCTCAGCCCACAGCTTGGGCACCATTATGACCATGTAGATGCAGTTGTGACTGTCCATGGGTGGGCACCATGTTCCCTTTGTTCCCATATGAGGGCTCAATGGCCTCCACATTCCAAATAGAACTACCCATCAACAGTGTTTAACCACCACATGTGTCATATAACAGCCCTGTATGCTGCCTTGTTTGTCACCCAACCAAACCTACATACCAATATGTGCCTAATACCCTTCACCAACATATATATCCCACCTTCTCAAACAATTGCGATGTGTTCCCAACATGGGTTACATATCACACTCCATTTTGCAGCCATGTACTGCTGTGTATATATGTTGTGTAGTGATGTGTGATGTTCTCTCACACATGTTATGGCAGGGGACATGTATTGACATATATATATATATATATATATATATATATATATATATATATATATATATATATATGTGTGTGTGTGTGTGTGTGTGTGTGTGTGTGTGCATACCTGCACATGTCAGTATTATGTATATGTGTGTATGTGTTTATATATATATATATATATATATATATATATATATATATATATATATATATATATATATATGTATGTATACATATAGACATACACACACAAACATATATATATATATATATATATATATATATATATATATGTGTGTGTGTGTGTGTGTGTAGATATCATTATATGTTGTTTATATACCTATATATATGTATAACTGTCTGAGGTTCTATAGTTCTGTAGACATACACAGCTGTGAATATGTATCACACATATATGTATCTGTATGTAGGGTGCATACAACCATCTGGTCTACACTCTTGTAACTCTCTTTACTTCACAGCTGAACTGTTCTGCCTTGCTGCAACACAGACAGGTGTCACATGTGAACACAGACTAACAATAGGGGGGTATATATGGTGACAGATTTTAGATAAGCATATTATACTGCTATGGCAGTTGGGCATGCTATGCTACACTTTAACATGACTGTCCTGCAGGTGGTGTGGTCTCACACACGTGTCTATCATGGCACTATTAATACCACCACCAGCCATTGGCCACAGTAATGTACAGAACACAGATATCATGGGTCACATCTTTGCCATTCACTGCTGATCTGCACAGTTGACAGGTATGTCCCACTGCCCACAGGGACTGACCCTATTGTCCAGAGCAGTTGTTGAGCAGAATATCATTACAGGAACAAGTACTGATGGCACATATAAGTCATTTCACATTATAAATCCTATTATTCTATGCCATATACTACATGCAAGTAAATACATTTCTGTTTCACATTCCTTTTATGTTTTTTTCCGCTGTAACAAATCCCTGAACTTTGTTACTTTTATTAAAGTTATTTATTTATTTTTTTCTTTCTTTTTCTCTCTCTGTCTCTCTCTCAGTCTCCCCAGTAGAGTGATTGAGCTGGTTTGATTAGATTGCAGCATGCTTTTGTAGGGATTGCACATGATCAGGTGATGTCCTCTGCACCAGTCAGTGTTCACCAGTTGCTAATTGCATGCAGCCTGCTGTGTAGTACTTCAGATAACCACTGTCATGGCAACCATGTACTTTAAATTGCTGACTTCTGTGGGCATTGTCCCTTCACCTTTCCAGTATGGATGACATCTTTCCTGTGTGTGGACATTAATGTTACAGACAGCAGGTAGCAATACCTCTTACAGCAAAACCTGCAGACACAGGCCAAACACACATTTGGGTAGGGTTCCAGACCTACAGAAAGTGCGAGTAGTGTTGTTGTGTGCATTGTATCTTGCTGGTCTTACAAGGTTTCTGTGTACATAGTACTTTTGCATGGAATGTTGTCTGTCTGCATAGCTCTCAACTGTGGGCCTATCCATATGATACCAGGAGGATTGGTTGTTAGGTTTTGTCTGCACACCACACAGGTATTGTTCCAGATATGTCAGTGGCATTCTGTCTGTTGAGTGCTATCAGTACATGGCTACATCCATTTGTATTTCAATGTTGTATTCCTGCATAAGGGTATGCTGCAACAAATCCTGTAACACCAGCAATTTCCAGGATGTGTAACAGCAGTAATGCAAATATGGCCCTATGTTCCTGCCTCTGTCTTCCACATATATGCCAGTATTTGTCCTGCTATGATACAGAAAGGGGTTGTTACATAATTGCCTATCATTATTTACTGCTAGCATTACTGTTATCATCCCAGTCATGTCATGGACTCCCACACCAGCTGTTGGGCCAAGTCCATATATATGGGGGCAACAGCTGAGAACACATATGTGCCCTTGTACATTCGAGAGATAAGTGTGTGGTACACAGTGCTCCTTGCTCTTGTACAGCTGTTTATGGGGGGATCAATACCATTAACCTAGGCTGTGACACCTTTTCAGGGATATAACTGTTAAGACGAGGGTCATTCACTGTGATAATGAGATGTTAGGTTAAGCAGTGTTATGTACAATATACTGTGATAGTATGGTATATCAGCAAAACAGCAATATCTGGAAACACAGCTGGAAATGCCAATGAATAAACTGCATAAAACAGCAAAAAATACTTGAATGAATTTAATAAACGGAATAAGCACTTTCACAGTAAAATTCCAAAACTACTTCATCAGATAAAAAGATCAATACATGCTCATAGTTCATAGATTAGTACTAGACTAAGTGCCCTTGTGAGCCATTTTAAGCCTAGCCAATTACCCCATGTGAGAATCAAACTTTGCACCTTGTGTTTGTAAGGTAAACACCTTAACCATTATGCCAACCTCCCACCCACAACTCACTTAATATAGATTCTCATATCCAATCACAGACATCGACTTAGACACCCCCCCAATATTCCATTTATTAAATTTATTCAAGTATTTTTTGCTGTTTTATGCAGTTTATTCATTGGCGTTTCCAGCTGTGTTTCCAGATATTGCTGTTTTGCTGATTTACTTACTTTTTCATTTTATACCTGGATTATTCTTCCTCCCCAGTACTTAATTTTGCAGACTTTCGTTTGTATAGAATGGTATATATCCACATTGCTTGCATCTACTGTTTTGTGTGGACCTTGCATTCATCACTGATTACATATTTCAAACTTTATATGGTGTAAGTAGTGGCATACATTATTATATAGTACACAAATAAAGGTTATCTGTGTATGAATACCTGTGTGTCGTGCCATGTCCTTTGAATTGTGGGTGGCTATATGTTTAATGTCAGTATTCTCATTTGTGGGAATGGTTGCCACACTACACATTTCACAGGTGGCAGTTACTGGGCTTGTGGCTGTGGGATACACTTTGCACCCAGTACATCCAGACTGCTTCTACATATGTATGGCCACTAATACCTTTTGTCTGTGTATATGTGTATGTACCTATATATTTTTCATATAGCTATATTATATATATATATATATATATATATATATATATATATATATATACACACATATGAACATATTTATGTATCTATATACAACTGATGTTATATGATTATTTGTGAGTCATACACACACATATATATATATTTATATATATATATATATATATATATATATATATATATATATATATATATATATATATATATATATATATCTACCTACCTACCTACCTACATATAGCTATCTGTCTACATTTACAGATATATACCTGTCCATATGTCCATCCATGTTCGGCTCATATTTTGGCCTGTACCTCATTCTCTTGGTAATTGACATGGATGATCGCAGCACTGAAGTCAGTAACTACTGCCGACACTTTTGTGTTTCATACTTCATCTCCTTCTACATATGTGTTCTAATACATATAACTGTGTAACTAGCATCATTTTAAGTGTATTAGAGCAGTAGTTGACATATATCCCTATTTGTACCCACATTGTGGCATACTTTGTCCAGGCTTCTTGCATCAGCAGGTTGTGCGGTATGATATTACTAGATTTACTGTACTGTTGACCGATTGTGCTGGATGATATGTTTATGAAAACATCAGGGTTATGTATATCTGCCATGGTTTAGTTGTAAATCACTTTGTGTATGGCGTGCAGGGTCCTGGGTTCGAGACTTGCAGAGGCAGTTTATTTTGTTGCTGGGCAGAACAAGGGCCATTGGATACAGAATGATTAAGGCATTTTAAAGCAGTTGTAAGTGGGTTTGTGCGGGTTTGCGCGATGGTAAGCACTGCTAACTTCTGGTTACAGTTTCTTACACTCAGCTTCTACTTTGCTTAATCTGTGTAGGCAATGCTTACCACCACGCAAACACACTTAAACACGCTTACTAGTGCTTACATATGCTTACTACTGCTTATTTGTGCTTAAACTTGCTTACTAGTGCCTTATTAATTATGACACTGACACTTCATGTGTGCATTTAAAGCAGTACTCCATTTCACATTTAAATGTTATTTAGTAGGTTATACAGCAAAAAGATGTAAAAATATGTTCATATACAGATTTCACATGGAAAATGGTATGTGCTGCAGCGGGACTTGAACCAGGAATGCCTGTTCGTTAGTGGATGCTCTAACCACTACACTATTGCTGTGCTGCTTCATTTGTATATATATTCCTTGTTATCCTCTTCAGCCTCTTAAGCTGCTTTAACCGTAGCTAAACGATGGGCAAACCCGCGCACCTACGGTTAGCTGTACTCAGGGTTTTTAAAAAAATATAAAGGGGTTTCTCCTTTTTATTTTTATGTCCTGTTGCTGTTATACACATGGGGGACTGTTGGTGGGGATATGCAGACACCTATGAGCGGTCTCGCTCATTTATTTACACTTTCTGCTGTACTACTTTGCAGGCGCATATTTATTCTGAGAGCTCTGCTCTCAGACACGCCCCCTGCACTCATCCATGCTCTGTGTAGGATTAGGAGGTCAGGCAGCATGCCTTCATTAATATGCATGGCGCACTGCTGTCCTCTTTCTAAACTGCCACTTCCGTGCAGGACTAGATTAGTCCTGCATGGAAGATTAGTAAATCCTGGGGATAGACTTTTTATATTTTATGTTACACATGAATACAACTTCTGTAGGGAGGCAGGTTAAGCAGGTAATTAAGTACAGGAAGTGTTTTTGATTTTATTTTAATAACTAAATTAATTTCTTACATGTATTCAATTAACTTATTAACTGTGGTTTTCAATAGGATTGTGATCATCACATGGTTTGTGTGGATATGTATAAATGGTTACTTGATGTTGGAAGGCATTGTTCTGATGATGTCTGACATTTATAAGATGAAAGTGCTTAACCATTTAATTTATATTTGTCATTTTATCAGTAAAGTAGGGTTTCTATCATCTGCCTATGTTTTCATGGTATGTGCGCACAGTTTTGAATTAGTGTATTGTTTTTGCTGTGCACAGGATCTTTTTGTGAAAAGAAACACGCAGGATTTGCAGTGGCCTCACAGCAATAGGCCAGCTTATGTTGTATTGCCACAGACAAAAATAAGCCAAAATATCCTCTCCTTCTACCCAGGCAGACATAAATCAAGTTGGCTTATCTTCTAAAGGATTTAGCTTCTTTTCCTGACAGATTCTCTCCAGATTGCCTTCCTGCTGGCATATATGACTCCTTCTAGAGTACTCCTGTGACCATTTTCAGTCCCAAGCATGACAAATCTGTTCTATATCAGGCACAGGAACTCATTACAGCCAAGTGATGTCTGCAGGCATTTATGCAGTTACCTCCTACTGCGCCTCTAAGGGTCAAATATTGCCTGTTGATATTTGCATTAATATTTCCAAAACCATGCTATATACAAGGTATCAGAATATTTTATCTTGAAGCAGGTATGATGGCAAATACAACTGTATTAATGTATGACCTCTGTCAATGAGTAGTTGTTAGAACTGTAATGTGATAACTTCATTTTTTAAATGATGAAGCCACACCCACTGGGAGTTAAAGGTACGCACTCAAAAGAGCTCTACTGGAGGGAATGAGTCAAATATTACTGTGTACAGGTGTCCCTCATTGCCTTTCAATTTTATGTACTCAGGGCCTTGTAATTCAAATTACTGTATTATGCAGCTGCCATATAATAAAGTAAATAATAGCATATGTCTTACAATCTGCAATTTGTAACAGAATAAAAACCTTACTGAACCTTTTGGCCTGCCTGTGGTACCTCATCCTTTCCTAGTTTAAAAATTTAAAAAGGGTCTCTTTTACCCCTGATAACAAATACAAGGTATGCTCCACTTAATGTCCTGGATAAGTTTGTATAATGTTCTGTAATATGTTACTCTAGTGCTGGCTGTATTTTGTATTGATTTGTAAGTTCTTACTTATTTTTCTTTTAGCACTATGATAAAAATTGCAGTAGGTAGCTTCTGAGTTTCATGTACCCCAAACTAATGACATTTAACCTTTCACTTTAGAATCATTATTCCTAGGCCGTCTTCTAAAGCTTAGTAGTATGTCCCACAGTTTGTATTAAGGAGAGATCTAAAAGTTAAAAATAAAATAACATAAAAAATTATAAGAATAGCAAAAAAAAAAAAAATTCAGGGAAAATGAAGCAATCTGGTTAAAAGCAAACTGTCCTGCTGCTATGACTGCAATGCCTGATGGTAACACACAGAACAACAGTACTGTTTTTGCAGTGGAACAGGAAGTAGAAAGGACAAAAAGTAAAATGCAGTGTTGACCACAATGTCTTACACTTCAGTTTTGTATTTCTGCCTTTCTTGTATCTGAATCCCAGGTGAGAAAAAGCTATATGGAAGTGTAACTGTAATATAGGAGGGAAATTAACTACCCTGACTTGACTTGTGGGAATCATAAGATTTTGGAATATGGCTTCTGATTTTTTATTTATTGCTATGAAAAAAATATGCATAAGCAAATGAAATATCTTCAAGTAATAAATATGGCAAATCACAGAATAATTACCCATGATAAGGTAAATTGGTTTAATAATGTTACTATATTTTTCATATTTGTGTTAACTTGTAATTGTGCTTTAAATCAAATTGTTTTTTACTCACAGAAAGTCAGTTCTGATTACGTTTAAGTGCTCCCAATGAATTCTGCATTTCTTATAACAGTTTTGTAATTCTGACTCCTTTGCCAGTAATACAAACAGCAGAGCTCTGAGACACAAGTACCCTTTACAGTTCAAGTTAATACGAACAAATGATATTTGCTTAGCATGATCTACTTATCTGCAGCGCCCAGTGTCTCAGAATTCTTTACCTGCTGCTTCACACCCTCCTTTTCCTGCACTATACACCCCATTCATAAAAACAAACACCATTGTCTTAAGAGTTTAGCACTAGAAGGACACCTGACTCATCTGCCCAGAGAAAACAAGTTTCATCACCTCAAAAGCTGTTACCTCCAACTTTGTGACTGTTACCTTTGGCTTCCTGCCTTCCATATCCTTCTCCATGCGTCATGCTATGGCTGGTATCTGGAGTATTAAAAAATCCTGTCCTCAACTTTCCTTTTGCACTATACAGTGAATGACTGTCAGCATGGAGAAGTTTACTAATCCAGGGCAACATTTCTGTATCCTGCTCAAATTCCTGTCATTTGCATTGAGTCAGATAGTCAGAATATTTCTGCTTGCTAGTTGCGCCACTCACAAAGGGTCAGACACTAACAAAATTGCAGTTATGACTTTAATAATCATTGCCATGTCGATGGTGCTCTGGACTTGTGGTGTGGTGATGGATGGCTGGTGTGGGGCAAATTGTAACAAATCTAGCGTTAAGCCCTAACTAACACACTTGTCTTATGTTAACCAGTAGTTACTCTGCATCCTGCAGCATTTATTACTATGTCAAAATAAAGCATCCCTGTTTGAGGTTCTAACATGTGCAGTGTCCAGCCAGTTAGATCGGAAACTCTTCCTCATCTCCAAGATATGTCACCCTCAAGCAACAGTTATAAAAACATGCATTCTGCATGTATTCTACAGAGGTGCTGGCTGTATAAAGAAACCAAATGACCTCAGCTACATTTACTAAACAGATGAATTTGACCTATGTTAGGCCTCAGCTTGGAATCTGCCAAACAACTAATTTCAGAATAAGAGTATACAGCAGTGGCTGTCTTGCTTTTAACTATCCTTTCGTACTGTTGGTTCTGTAGTTTTTAACCATGTTTTCCAAAATGCAATGACCTGAGCAGAGAGCAATTTCTCTCTCTCTCTGTCTCTCACTTTCAATCTGTCTCGGTCTCTCTCTCATTATGTCTCTGTCTTTCTTTCTCTGTTTCTGTCTCTCTCTCTCTCTCTCTCTCTCTCTGTATCTGTCTCACTCTTTCTCTGTCTCTCTTGTTTTAAAGTATAGTTGTATTACTCCGTCATTACTGAGCCTTTATACTTCTGATACTTAATAATCTCCTAACTAGGTAAGGGCTAAATAGAAGCCCACATCCTCCAGTCTACCTACCTCCTCCAAATGCATAAATAAGAAAATGCATTATATAAGAGGAGAGCAAAGCAAAACAAAAATAAGTGAAGCAGCTTAAGTACTAGATATATAGGTTCATAGGCATATACTAGGCTAATGACCACTGGGGCCTTTATAAGCGTAGCCAAGCGTCCAAGTTGTATCTCACAAATTTATGTGCCTTAGCGGTTATTTCAAATTTTATTTATTTATTTTACATTTGTTTACCGGGAAAGTCCGACTGGACACAGATCCATTTTCAGCGGCGGCCCAGGGAGAAAAACTGCAGATAAAAATACATACATACACAAATCAGACAGTAAGAGATCAACAAGGTTTATACAATAAATAAAAGTTGTAACACAGTCAAATGCTATAGGATACTACATAGGAAACAAGATGTGAAACAATACCATTCAATTCATAGTAAGAATGTTGAGCATTACCAACATCCTTCTTGACAATTCTACAATAAAATCACTGAGAATTTTTCACAGTTACATTCCTATATTAAGTACAATTTTAAGAGTTTTACCCGTATCTTAAGTTTTTGATGTAGGAGGGTCTTAGCTTATTTTAGTACTAATGATGTGTTTCATGTGTTTTTGAAACTTATTGAGGTGGCTAGTACTAATAGAGAAAGGTTTGTGGGGCATATCAGTTAGCATGGAGTGTAGGGTGTATAGTAAGCATTTACCCTGGGGAGTCACAGGAGCATAACCAGGTATTCCTATAGTGTGCTTTTAGGAGGTTTTAAACTGTGAGTTAGAACTTATGGAGGTCAGGTGGCTAGGAAGGGTATTCCAAGCTTTAGAAATAGAATAACTGAGAAGGGATTTCCCTGCATCATCACTGTGCTTGATGACATAAAGGCGGTTTCGGGTACTGCATCTTAAGGATATTGTTGTAGAGTGTGGGATAATTAGGATTTGGAGAACTGGGGTTTTAGTTGGGTTGTAATATAGTTTGTGTGCTAAAGACGGTTGAGTTTCAAGAGATGAGTTAGCTCTAACCAGTTTAGTTGTTTGAGAACTACACAATGATGAGTCCTATATGGTGTCTCAGTGGCAAACCTAGCAATCTTGTGGTAGCAAGATTCTAATTTCTTTAGGTCAGATTTATGGATGTTGGTTAGAATTGGGGATGCGTAGAGGAGGGTGACAACCAAGTGTCCTGACAGTAGTGGTTTTAGTGTTTAGTGAGGAATTGTTTGTTCCTGTAAAGAAGACCAAGTTTTTTGTGAACTTTCTTGATAGTTTGGCCAATATGAATGTTGAATTTTAGGTTGTTATCTATTTCTACAAATAACAGTTTGGTGTGGGAGGTAGGCGTGATAATGATTTTGTTGTTTGACATGACGATAAAGTTGTCACTTGGGGAGGGGATCTTCTGGGATGGAAGAGGAGAAGTTTTGTTTTATTTGGATTTAGGATAAGCTGGGAATTACTGAACCAGGTCTCAGCTAATGAGAAGCATTGTTGGGTTATGAAGTGAAGGTCTGCTAGTGTGTGGGCTTAACATATGAGTGTGGTGCCATCAGCGTATTGTACTACAGAGGCATTGGGAATGGAGGATGAGAGCTAATTGGTGAAAAGACAGAAGAGTAGTGGGCCTAGTATCGAGACTTGAGGGACTGCCAATGATCCTGGGAGGAGAGGGGATAGTTGGTTCTGCCATTTTACTGCTTGTTGGTGTTCTGATAGGTAGCTTTTAAACCATGTCATAGGGGAGGTGGTGATGTTTAGGGATGATAGTGTTTTAAGGATTTTATTATGGTTGACCATATCAAAGGCTTTGGACAGATCTAAAAAAGTGGCAGAAACTAGTAGTCCATTTTTTCTGTGGTGGCTGACTATGTTGGAGAAGGATATTAGAGCTGTGGTAGTGCTGTGGAAAGGCCTGAAACCATGTTTAGTTAGGAGACTTGTGGGTTATCCCTGCTGGGTAGCCCTCGGCCAGCCTGAATACCAGAATAAATTATTTCCCTCCTGCATCGGCTGTTCTGAGACCGTGGCCGACTTCACGTTGTCAGGAATCTAAAGGGTGACAGCCAATGCCATTACATCAGTCTTTCTTGCCATGGAGCCCAAAGCAGAAGCAGTTTTGCGAGTGCATCAGTCGGCCATTGCCAGAGTGAGGAAAACCGTCTAAAGCTAAGTACCCTGTTGGGGAACATCGTCTTACTTTTAACCCATGTCAGAGAAAGTCAATAATTGTCTCAGATGTGGAAAGCATATCCCACACTGATTCTTCTATTCTCTCTGTGTCACTTGTTTAGACCCAGACCACGACATCCCCGGGTGTCGGTTCTGTGCCCTGTTTAATGCTAGAACCATAAGAAAAGCTGAAATTGTAGCTAAGCATTTTAGTGCCTTTTTCTCAATGCGATATGGCGTCGGTCTCTCAACCGGCCACTGACTTACCTACAAAAAAGAAAGACAAGGCTAAAGATAGGCCTCTAAACGTTAGGCCGTCTGACGACTCAGGTCAAAAGTCGGGTATTTTTCAACTCAATGCTACAGCTGAACTCAGTGAGGTGCCTTTGCAGCCCCTGACGCCAGCCAAGGAGCTGTCACAGGCCTCTACCAAAACCTGTTCGGAGTCCGGTATGCCACCAGATCCACCTCCCTCTGCGAGTATATCACTTCATTCTCACTCGGTCAGGTCTGGAGCCACTTTGCAGGCACCGGCTTCCACTGAGACTCCGACTACTGAAGCCAGATCCAGATTGATGACAATGCTGCCAGTTAAACTCACTTGGTATAAGACTACTGACCCATGCAGGCCCAAGCCTAAGAATATCCCCAAAAAGCTCCCTCCCCAAGGACCCAGCCACCGGGTTACACCTAGCCAGCCTACTCCTCAATCACAGCAACTGCTCAGAATGGCAGAAGACTTGATGACTCTTATTAGGGGAAGCCAGCCCCACCCCAGCCAAAAGAAAAAGGGACAGCTCCCCTGAGGCCCTTTCTGACCAGGAATCAGCAGAATCTGTCCTTGAGAAGTTAGACATGGAAGATCAGCCCTTTGCAGAATTTGAGGACTCTGGTGCTATCACCCCATTCCATCTGCCCCCCCGGAGGGCCTTTCTTTTGGGGAAACCTTAAATTCCCTCAGAGAACACTTTCAATGGGAGGACCAGGATTACCCTTAGTCTAATAAGAGACTGAAAGAGTCCCTTGACCTGCCCCAGTATAAACCTCTGGCCATTCTACCTATCCTGGATGTAGTGGAGGATGTTTTTCTAGAATCTGCCCTTTCACAAGATTCTCTCCCCCCAGCACCCAGAAAACCATACAGGTATTACAGGGTGCAAGGCACTCACAAATATATTTTCAAAAACCCTGCTGCAGACCCTGAAGTCATTACTCAAGGCCCTAAGGGAGCTAAGACAAGCTCATCTAAAAATCCCATTCCAGCTGACAAAGAAAGCAGAGCTTTAGACAGAATGGGAAAAAAGGTATACACTTAAGCCACTTTAGCTGTAAGAGCCTTAAATTTGTCAATTCCATATGCTGAAATTCCAACAAAATTCCTCAAACTGAATAAACAGAAGTTAACTTCCATTCCTGACAGTAGTACTACCAGAGAATTAACAGACCTCATACAGTCTAGCTCTCAGGTAGCCAAACACTCCTTGTGTTGTGGTTTTGATGCCTTAGAACCTTCTACCAAGACTGCAGTCACAGGCTCAGTAATCAGAAGGCATGGCTGGTTACGGGAGCAGCCTTTGCCTGACCAGGTAAAATCCAAACTGCTAGACGCCCCCCTTAGATAAAGACCAGTTGTTTTGACCTAAAGTGGAAGAGGTAATTAAGAAAATGTAGGATAAAACCAAGTCCATGCAAACTATCCAGGACTTCTTACAGGTGTAGCCTCCCAGGTTCAGCAGAAACTTCTCCACTAAACACTTGTTCTTTCCCTCTCAGACAAAACCAGTCCAGAGAAAGGGATGCAGAGACAGAACCCCTAGATATCATTCCCATACCCAACAAAGACCCAGGCAGTGGTCCACTGCTGCTCCTAGGCAAGGGAGTTCTAAACCAACTCCCTTCTCCAAGGACTCTCAGTGACTCTATCCCTTCCCCTCTGCCCCTTAGGTCACCCAACAGGCTAGGAGGAAGACTTTCCCTCTTCCTAGAAAACTGGCAGGCCATCACCTCAGATCTATGGGTCCTGAAAATTATTACCAGTGGGTACAGATTCTATTTCAAAGAAAAGCCAAAAAGGTCAGGTTGCCCAGACATCCATGCAAATCAAAGGACAGAAGCTATTTATCAGATCAGAAAGTTTTATGCCCAGGGTTCTGTAGAACCTGTACAAAAGAAACAGACTGGAAAAATATTTTATTCAAGACTGTTCCTGGTTCCCAGAAAAGAGGGCACCTTGCACCCTATCCTAGACCTCTTTTTCCTGAATCTGTCCCTCCTGGTTCCAAAATTCAAGATGCTAACCCTACAAAAACTACTACATATGCTCCTGACACAAGCCTGGCTAGTGACCCTGGATCTGAAGGATGCCTACCTGCATATCCCTATCAGACAGTCCTGCAGGAGTTACCTAAGGTTCAGAGCAGGGTCCCAACACTTTCAGTTCTCCGCTCTGTCCTTTAGCTTATCCACTGCTCCCAGAGTCTTTACCAAGTGCCTGGTTCCAGTCATTACATTTTGCAGACAGAAGGGTATACACATTTATCCCTATCTTGATGATTGTTTCATACAGTCAGAAACCAAGGAAAAACTCCTGCAGGACCTCTCCTTTATGCAGACCCTGCTAACCTCACTAGGATTCATCATTAACCTGGAGAAGTTCCATCTACAGCCACATGAAGGATAACCTTCCTGGGCACCCTTCTAGACACCTCAACACAAATGGCCTTCCTCCCTCCACAGAAGCAGGCCTTTCTACAGTCTTACTTCACCCAACTGGCACACAAAACCCACCTCAGTGCCAGAAAGATCCTGCAGGCCCTGGGATACATGGTCTCCTGCATCCTGCTGATACCCCTTGCCAGGCTGCACATGAGAAAATTGCAGTGGTACCTAAGGAACCTCTGGTGCCAACACTCCCAGTCACTGGAACACCTACTCCCCCTGATTCCCCACACGATCAAACCATAACCACAGACACCTCAGACATTGCCTGGGGAGCTCACAAAGGAACCCTGCAAACTTGGGCCTTTTGGGAACAGGAGGTTCAGGGTTTCCATTTCTTCCTGAAAGAAATGCTAGCAGTACACAGAGCCATACCTCTCAACCTGGAAACATCAAAAATCTGGACAAGGCCCATGAAAAATAGGTACAAATCTGTATGCTGATTAACATATAATTTGCATACATAATTATGAAACCCCACCCACTCCAATGGAATTGTGGGATAAACATTCAAACGCAAACTGAACAGAACCAAAATATGGCATCAGAGCCTCCCTGCAGCCATTCCGCTGTCCCATTACCTGGTTATTTTGCCCTATTTACCATAAACACTATAATGTGCATACTGCTTTACTTCTACAATGTTTATTTGGATTCATTTAAACATTTTATTTTACATTTTATAGCATAAACACTATTAGACCTCTGCTAAACAAAGCAATACAGTCTCACAATGAAAATAGACTTAGCATTATAACTTCTCTGCCCTTGAAACTCACATTCATTGAAACGGCATTGACACCCACATTCAAAGAAAATGCATCTGGCCAGTGGTGGATAAAGACTAGCTTTAGGCTGTTTTCAAATCATAGGCCCCCTTGCACACAAAACATACATGTGTTATTTGATACACCTTCCTGACAGTATTAAGTTATATTCCTTGTATAATACAGCACACTTGTTACAGTAAGTTTTAAATTTGTTTTGAACATTTTTACAGTAAGCAATGAAACAAAATGCATGAACCAATAATTGACTAAACTACCCAATTCAAAACATTTCCATCATAAAAGTCTGTAACATCTACAATCCACCAGTATCAGTAAATATGCACAATCTCTGCAGAAGTAAAAGTCACATAATTCCACATCAAGGAGATATATAACTAATAAAGAGGTTGCTGCAAGCAAACAACTTAATATAGCATTGTTTCATCTACAAATAAAGTGCCTGTTGCCCTTGAGATATAAATTGCCTATGTTGCATAAAAAATGATAAGCTAGTAATATTACAACAGGGAATGGATGGCAAACTGATAACAGGTTCATAATTACTAGATATCTCTGCCAAAGGGGACATTCTCAAGGCTGCAATACAGAATACAGTGTCAGCAATCTATCCACATGTTGTGGGAGTAAAACCCACAGCCTTCTATATCAAAGGCAAGTATTCTACCTGTCATACTACTGACAACACAAACACACGTACCATAAGCAGCATTACACTCCCCCCCCCCCGAAGACCTATGCAGCATAAGAAATATGTAAATAGCCAAAATTTATTGGGAAGGGGACAAAAGCCCAAAACCAGGGACACATTTTAAACATTGCTTGTATAATCTTAGAAAAGTTGCTAGTATAAAATGTTTTGTGTTACCAACCATGCATTTCCTGAAAGACAGAAAGACTGAAACTTAAATGGCTATGCTTATTTAGTGAATTCAGTTCTCACTGGATTTGCCAGAAAACAATACTTTTAAGAGGAACAGACCAAAAGTATGTATGAGCCAAACATTCCAGATAGAGAGACTCTCTCACACACACACACACACACACACACACACACACACACACACACACACGCACGCACGCACGCACACACGCACACACGCACACACACACGCACACACACAAACTCACACACATACACACACACCTTGAACAGACCTTATAAAATGCAGATAACACAGCTTGAACAGACCTTGCAGACTGCTTAATTGCAATTGGCGGACCTTAATAAGAATTGGCTAATGGCTTGAAAAGACTGGTCTTGCTTAAAATGTAAGGTAAAGTACACAACACTTTGGCCCAGCAGCAGATAACAGTTCTTTCATGTTTAAAATAAATGCAAATAAAATCGGGCAATACACACAGCTCTTTCCTGTGTAAAACAAATGCAGATAAAATTGGCTAATTGCTTGAACCATTGAATGCAATTTCATAAACACAGTTCTTGGACTTCAGCAGATAAAAATATACACACATTGGCCCAGCCCCCAGAAGCTTGCTTAAATTGCAAATAAAATACACAGTTCTTTCGGCCCCGGCCTTAATTTCACAGCAAAACTATTCTTGGTCTAACAGCACAGCTGACTTCAACAGCAGCAGATAATATACACAGCTTACTTAAATTGTAAAATAAAATGCTTGTTTGAACAGACAGCAGCAGATTAAGCAAGCTGTGCGTATTAATTGTAAAATAAAATGCACACAGTTCTTTCAGCCCCAGACTTACTTTCTCAGCAAAAATAAGTTCTCTCAGACAGCAACAACAGATAAGATACACTGGCACAGCAGATAAAATAAAATCGAGCTTTCATACGTACAGTTCCCGCCCAGAACTGTGTGCATTAAAGTCCGATTTTATTTAATCTGCTGTGCTGGTTCTCGGACTTGCAGCACAGGCTAGCAGATAAAAAACACACACATTGGCCCAGCCCCAGCAGCTTAATTAAATTGCAAATAAAATACAAAATTACACAGTTCTTTTGGCCTTGGACTTAAATTCATAGCAAAACTATTCCTGGACTAGCAGCACAGCTGACTTAAACACACTTACACTCACACACACACACACACACACACACACACACCACTTACCTCTAAATAAAAGGCGAGTGAACTTCTTCATTAATAAACTCCCCACATTCTTCGTAACTCAAATCTCCAAGCTTCTTCATTAAACTGCTCACAGTGAGCTTCTTGCAAATAAAATCCTTGTATTCCTCGCGTAACACTTTTCCGGCTCTGGTAACTCCCGCTCGCAAAAGCATTTGAACCAGAGCTGGAAATATGTGCTACGTACGTGCATGAAGCATTCCGACAGGCTGGTGGTGCTGACGTCATGGCGCACATAATGATGTCAGCACATGAAGCTGTAAAGTTAAAAAAATGAAAATAAAATTGTGAATAAATCAGAAATGAAGGGGTGCCACTTGGGAATCATGGCACCCCATTATTTGGACCCCAAAACTCAGTAAAAACCGAGGAATTCAGAACAGTTGAGAGGTATGCACAGAGCAATCCTAACCTTTCAAGAACATCTGTCACCAGGAGCCTTTTTAATCAAGATGGACAACACTACTGTCATGTGGTACATCAACAAGCAAAGGGACACCCATTCTTACATGTGTGTTGCTTAACTATGAAAATCTGGCAATCAGCCTCAAATCTGAGACTGCATCTCATAGCACAATACCTTCCAGGAAAACAAAACACTCTGGTAGACAAATTAAACAGACAACTCCTGGATCCCCACAAGTGGCAGTTGCACAGGGAGACCTTCCTAAAGATCAGTCAAATCTGGGGGACACCAGACATAGACCTTTTTGCAAGCTACCAGAACTGCAAGCTGACCAAATTCTGCTCAAGAGAGTTTCACCCAAAAGCTTGGAGGGTGGACACCCTCTCCTTTCATTGGGGCAGCTTGTTTGTATATGCTTTCCCACCACTGCCTCTGATACCAAGGGTGCTTCTCAAGATCAGAGAGGAAGGGCCAAGAGTGATCCTAATTGCCCAAGACTGGCTGAGACAGTACTGGTACCCCATGCTCCTCAGTCCAGGCCTGGCCACACTAAGGTTAACTGCATGGTTGATTCCTCAAAGGCAGATAACACTTTAGCCCTCAGCAAACAAGTGTTGGACATTATTAAAGAGGCCCGTAGACCCAGCACCAGAAAATCTTATTCCCCAAAATGGAAAAGGTTCACCTGCTAGTGCAGCAGCAGAGGCGCATATAGTACCAATGCCACTTTACCACTTGTTCTGGACTACCTGGCAGAGCTTTTAGAAAAGGGGGCTATCTTACTCCTCTATCAAGACTCATACTTCAGCTGACTCAGCCTTTGTCCAGGTGGAGCAGCCCTTGTTCTCTCAGCACCTCTGAAAACAGTTCCTTAGAGGTGTGGCTCACATCAGACCACCTAAAAGGCCACCTGCACCAGCTTGGGATCTAAACCTTGTTTTAGAAAAGTTGACGCTACCCTCTTTTGAACCAACATCATCAGCAGGTCTCAAGTACCTCTCTTGGAAAACTGTTTTCTTGCTAGCTGTCACATTTGCCAGGAGGGTATCTGAGTTCCAGGTCCTCATGGCCACTGAGCCCTTCATCATTTTTCATGCAGACAGGGTCTCTCTGAGAACCAGCCCCTCTTTTATGCCTAAGGTGGTTTCTGATGTAACCCTCAACCAGACCATTCACTTACTAATAAAGGAAAATGAATTCTGCATACCCTGGATGTACACAGACAATTGAGATTTTACCTTGACGGGACCAAATAAGTCAGAAAAACTGACTAGCTGCTGGTTTCATTCACCCATGTGGCAGAGGGGAAGCCCATTACAAAGCAGACCATTTCCAAATGGATCTCTCATTGCATACATTTCTGCTATGCCTTCCATGGAAAAAGCCCTCCTAAATCCATCAGATCTCATTCCACTAGAGCAGCCTCTACTTCCATGGCCTTCCTGAGAGAGGTCCCTACCAAGGATGTTCTGGAGGTTGCTACATGGACATCTATCCACACTTTAACTAAGCACTACCAGCTGGCTACATTTTCCAAAACCAGGGCAGGATTTGCATCTGCAGTCCTGCAGGGCATGCTAGCATCCCCATAACCTATATAACATGCCTCCACCCACTTCCTCAGCTTTGGAATCTTCCCACAAGTGATGACTGCAACAGTGAAACATGAAGAACATAGTACAGTTTTGTATACTTACCATAAATGTTGATGTTCAAGTGTATTCACTGTTGCAGTCCTGTTTCCCTCCCACCTTCCACCGTATTTCTATATCTGTAAAGTATCGTAGTGAAGTACCAAACACGAAGGAGCAGGCAGTATTCCAAATAAGTTACGAGTGGCTGAATGAAGAACTCTGGCAACTCTGAAAAGTACAAAACTTTTAATAAAAATCAGAAGATGAGCGCTTTCGCGTGGTCCACCCACGCTTCATCAGATAGCTTTACAAGATCAGCTGTTAAGTTAATATACATCCGCTTGACACGGGAAAAACTTTTTAATTAATTAAAATGGGAGTGAAAACATCACTTTAAAGGAACACTCATTAGCAAACACACTTAATCTATAAATGTATGAATATATGCAATTACAAGTCAAGCATTAAAATAAATCACTGTTTCTTGTATATAGTGTTTCACAAAGTGCAAATAACAGATGGTATAAGAAATTAATCAACATTAAATTTTAAATTCATGCTTGCCTGTTAATTCCATTATTATATTTCAAAGCTGTTGATTATGTAAAAGGATCATCTTTACAGCCAATGTTATCCTTAAATAGACCATTGGACATGCTCTTATATATAATATAAAATTTTTTTTATATAAAATATAAATATTGAATGCTGAATAAATCATAAATGCTATTATAAAGCATCAAAACAATAATAACCTAAATTTTAAACATAATCACTAAACTAAATTAATTCACACAAGACTACTCTATATAAAAAATCTTTCTTATATAGAAAACTTCATGCATAATAAAAATAATAATAATATAAATCAGTTTTAATTGATAAAGAGCCATTATTGCAAATGTTATATTGTAATACTAATTCTAAACTGTGAGAACAGACTCAAATAAATATAAACTGGACAATATCTATATGTGTATATATATGTTAGGAATATATGATGAAAGCGATAATTTGCTTGTTTTGTACCACATTATATATTCTATTATATGAATGTTCATGGAATTTATGTATTTATTTCTTGGATATTAATGCTGGCTTGATGGATAAATAGTTGTTGATTCCTGGCTCTATATGTGCTTCTAGTCTTAATATCCAGTTAAGTTCCATGAGGTATTTCTATATCCTATTAGGAGCTCCTGACTACGGGGGGGGGGGGGGGCAAGAAAAACTGATGTAATGGCATCGGCTGTCACCCTTTATAGCCCTCACGACTTTTGTCAGCCACAGTCTTAGAACAGCCAACGCAGGAGGGAAATCCTCTGCTCTGGTATTCAGGCTGGCCGAGGGCTACACAGCAGGGATAACCCACAAATGATGACTACAACAGTAAATACACTTAAACATCTACATTTATGGTAAGTATACACAACTGTACTTTTTGCGTCCGGTAATGCATTAGTTGGGTATGAATTACTCTTTCTAGTATTTTTGATAAGGGTGATAGAATAGCAATTGGTCGGTAGTTATTGAGCTCCAAGGAGTTGCCACCTTTATGCAGTGGTATTATATGGGAGATCTTCCATATAGTAGGTACCTTACACTCTGATATTGACCTATTAATTAGAATAGTGAAAGGATAGGTTATAACCTCTGCTGCTAGCTGTAGGAATTCTGCTGGCAAGTTATCTGCAGCCAGGCTGGTAGGTTTGAACTTGTGAAGGAGTTTTAAAATGGATTTGGTTGATACTAGATGTAAGGCAAAGTGGGATGTATTGTCTAGTGTGTCTGTGCAAATTTGTGGCAAATTTGTGGGGTTAAAGGGTATATGTAAGCTATTGCAAGATTTACAGGATGCCTGTTTTCATTAGAGACATAGGTGCTAGATCAGTGGTGTATTTCTAATTTCCCATCCACTGGCCCAGGTTTCTCTTGAATAGGGTTAGGGTAGAGCTCTGCTTCACATGGATGAGAATCTTGCTCCAAAGAAGGGGAATTTTGTGAGACATATACCTTTCTGTTCAATGTGTTCAATTTATGTTGCAAATGAAGTTTAAATCCCTAAATCAAGTATTAGTTTTGCAGATATGCAATAGGTCCATCAGGGAGGGATCCAAAGATGCCTTGTATGCCAGGCATGAATAGCATCTCAGCAGTCTGTAGGAGACAGAGTACAGACATACTGCTTTGAGGCAGTCTGCATAGGACATGCTGTTTATGCTGTTTATGCCCTTTATTCTTTTGATGAGGAGCCTCTGTGGATGTTCTAGTTATTGCATGTGCCTGGTAATGTACATACCAAAGGGGACATTGTACTCAATGATGGATCCATTGAGGGCTGAATATAGTGTAATGATATTTTCCTTGTGCCTGAACACCATGTCCTTACTTATAGGTTGAGCACCACAGAATGAATGCCTTAAGACATATGTTGGTCAAAATCCCTGACTACTGGTTCTGCTTGTAGGGGTGTGTTATTGATAAGGTAAATTCTTAGGGTTGCTGACTTCTCAAAAGGTACTATTATTCATTTATTGGCATTGAGTTTTAAGTTGTGGCTTTGGTACAATTCATTTGTCTGTATTAATCCTTCCTGTAGGATATTAGTGTCTTGGAGGGAATTTAAGATTGCCCCTAGTTTGCAATCATCTGCAAATTTGTTCAGACAGAGGACCTTAACAGTGCCCTTGACTTCTGTGAAGTAGGTGCTAAAAAAGGAAGGACCCATCACAGAGCCCTGTGGGACTCCACTAGTGACCAGCCTCTTTGTGGAGGTGGTTTCCCCTGTCCTAACTTCTGGGTCCTATCTGAGTGCCATTTGATTATCCATCAGGTAATACAGGGGTTCAAGCCTAAATCTGTGAGTTGTTTAAAATGTCCAAGACGGGGATTGTATCAAATCCTTAGCCACATCAAGGTAGTCAGTATGTGCAGTTTTGCCCTCATCCATTGTGTGATGTCCAATCTCTGGGCCAGTAATCAAGGAGCCTGAATCCTCACCACTGACACTAGAGAGGGACATTCACTTGGAATCAAAAATAGATACACACAGTGTTTCCAGATGCACTTCTCTGCATCAAGCACAATTCCCCTTACAAGCACACAGGGGGCACACTCATTCTGGGGTCTGGATTTCGTTCTCCCTCTCTCTCTTTCTCTCTCTCTCTCTCTCTCTCTCTCTCTCTCTCTCTCTCTCTCTCCAGGGCCCCAATGAGGCTTCCCACTGGCACAGCTGTAGAGTTTGATTCCTCAGCCGAGTGTCCAAGCCAAGTCCTCCAGCACCTTCTCTGTGAAACCAGTGCTTCATGTCCCTGCTCCAAGAAGCTGGCACACACTTTCTTTGAGATTTGATTTGTATACACACACACACACACACACACACACACACACACACACACACACACACACACATACACACACACACAAATACCTTGGAAAGGCTGGCACAGATTTACTAGCAATGCCCCCTTCTGCCCAGACAATAAGGTAGTTACACTGCCACCAGACACTCCAAAGCTAGCTACTGTAAGGCTCTTACAATAGTATCCAATTATACTGAGTAAAATTAATATTAATACCAATGGTAGTGTTTGGCCAATGCTGTATGGCTTTCAGGAGTGGCCACAGAGTCACCAAATAGATATAAGTACTCTCAAAGGTTAAAATATTCTCTAAAGGGCCCGCCACAGTAAACATTTTAAATATATTTAATAATGTTGTTGTTGTGTCTTTTGGCTTTTCCCAGTTAGGGGTCACCACAGTGGAATTCTGGTCCGCTAATGAATTGGCAGTTGATTTTTACGTGCTGAGTTGCCAGCCCTAGCGCACAACCTTCAATGAAGGTACGCCCATCCACGCATGTCTCCACGCAGAAGACGCTCTAGCTGAGAGTCGAACCGGTCAGCGTCTTACTGTGAGGTGACAACGCTACCACAGCACCACCACTGTGGCTAAATATATTTAATAATAAGTAATAAAAAAATATGAAAATACAGAATATCCATTTACAATAAACACAACCATTTCAATTTCAGGAAATATTAAAATAACACAGATGAAGAGATTTACATAGATACAGAAAAATAGTACGAAGAGATTTACACAGATACAGAAAAACAGTACTTAACTAATCTCACTATATTTTCCTGACTGATCTATAGAATTACTATTCCCTGGTTCACTTACTAGAGCAAGACAAAATGAAGTGGGTGAAAAATCCTTCTATGTCAGGTTCCAAAAACAGACTGCTCTGAGACTTCAGTCTCATCTAGTATTAAAACATCATTTTTAGGTTCATAGGTAGGTACTAGGATATCTGCCTGAAAGCATTTATAAGCCTACCTGGAAAGTGTTGACTTTTGCCGCCCCCTTACATTAGTTCCCTGTGCCTCTGTCCAGCAGAGCCATTGAAGTGATCCCCGGGGTATACTTTCTGTTTCCCATCCACTCATCAAGGTTTCTCTTGAAGAGGGTTAGCAAGGAGCACTGCCTAATGTAGATTGAAATCCTGTTCCAGAGCATGGGAAGTCTCTGGGACAAGAATCTATCCCTCCAGCACATCCTATTTATTGTTGTGGTGAGGTTTAGATCCCTAGAGCATGTGGCTTGAGGGGATATGTTTTTTTTTAGGTGGAGCATGTCCATCAGTTCTGGGTTGGACATGGCCTTGTATGTCAGGCAGAGATCACCTCTGTGTAGGCAGTATGCAACCGAGTACAGCTGGAGTTTCTTCAGTCGAGCTGCATAGGGCATCTGTTTGAGGCCAGTGATCCTCTTGGTGAGGTACTTCTGTGGTCTTTCCAGCTGTTGCAGGTATCTTGTAAGGTAAATCCCAAATGGGGCATTGTACTCTATGATGGGTCTGATGAGTGATGCGTAGAGGGGTACAATGACCTCCTGTGATCTGGATGCAAACTCTTTTGTGATTAGGTGGGCCACATATAAGGATTTTCTAACCACTTTGGCAATGTGATTATCAAAGGAGAAGTTACTATCTACTTGGGTCCCCAGAGCCCTTATTATGTCTTCCATATTTAGGGGGCTACTACCTGTTGGTAGTTTGTGGGTACTATGTTTTTTACAAAGGGGATGACTATGCACTTTTTGGCATTTAGCTTGAGGCCATGGTTTTGACATCAGGTATCTGTCTCAGTGAGACCCTTTTTGAGGATGTCTGTGTCAGCCAGAGAGTCAGTTATAGCCCCTAGTTTGCAGTCATCTGTGAACTTGGTCAGCCATAGTCCTGTGCTTGCCTTACCTCTGAGAAGTATATGCTGAACAAGAGGGGTCCTAGGACTGAGCCCTGGGGAATGCCACTTGTAACTGGTTTAGAGTCAAACCTAGCTCCTGCAACTCGTACCATGTGAGTTCTGTCTGTGAGCCAGTTGGCAACCCATCTCATAATGTAGGGGTTTATGTTCATGCTGGTGAGCTTGTCTGTAATACCTGAATGGGGAATGGTGTCAAAGGCCTTTGCAAGGTCTAGGTAGGCTGTGTGGACCACCTTTCCCTCATCTATAGCCTTGGTAACTGTCTCAAAAAAGTCCACCAGGTTTAGGAGGCATGATCTGCCTTTAACAAAGCCAAACTGGGTAGGGTCCAGTGTTTGGAGGTTCCCAATGTCTCTGTTAATGAGATCCATGATGATGTAATCCATAGCCTTGCAGATCAAGGTGCCAGGCTTATAGGGCAATAGTTCCCAGGGTCTGTTGTGGCTCCACCTTTGTGGAGTGGAATAACCATTGCTGTGCACCACTCTATGGGCATATAGCCTGTGGAGAGGCTGAGTTTGAACAGTGTGTTTAGGTGAGGGGTTAGTTCAACTTTGAGCTTATGTAGGACGCAGCCTGGGACACCATCTGATCCCATTGATGCAGTGTGTTTGGCTTTGGAGAGGGCTGCTTTAACCTGACTGTCTGTGATTTCAGAGGCACTGCATTCATCTGGTATGGTTATGGGCCCTTTTGGGGGTGAGAGGAGGTGAAGTCTGCACTGAACCTGTCTGCCAGGATGTTGGCGATATCTGTCAGTTCAGTGTATTTTGTGCAATTCTATACTAACTCTGAGCAGATCTGAGAATTGCCAGTTAGATTCTTGACATAGCTAAAGAAAGCCTTGTGGTTATCTTTGGACACCTTGGCAATTTTTCTTTCAAAGCTAGCCTCGGATGATTTTATGAGGGATCATAGTTTCTTGCTGATACTGATCAGGGATATCTTCCCTTCTTGGGATTTTACTCTTTTCTGTACTAGTTTCCTCCTTCTATTGTATAGCTTGTTATGGCAGGGGTCCACCAGACTGGTTTCCTTTTCTATGAGGAGTGAGTCTTGGTTTTGCTTGGGATAGCATGATCCATGCATTCTTGTAGGTGTCCGTAGAGTGCATTTGTAAAGGATTTTGCAGCTTGAACAATGTTATCCTTTAGCATGGGGGTTGTGAAATTTTCCACCTCGGTCTTTATGTGAAGTTTGATTTTGAAAAGTTTTTCACGGTGGTTTCTTTGACCGGGGGTGGGGACAGAATGTGGATATCCAGAGTGATTTGTTTATGGTCAGATCTAACCAGCGTGGGGTTGAACTTCGGTGTGGAGCACTGGTCACCCATGTTGCCGATGACCAGGTCCAATATGTTGTCATCTCTGGTGGGGGTGTTGACCAGTTGATCCAGGGTGTTAGAGTTTATAAATTCTAGGAAATGTTGGGCAAGGGAGTTTGTACTTGAGTAGTTCTCCCAGTTAATGTTTGGGTAATTGAAATCACCCAATATCAGGGTGTTTGTAGGGCCTTTATGTTTCCCAGTGTTTCAAGAAATGCTGAATGGGGGTCCTGGGACATGTTGGGTGATCTGTAGCAAGCTATAATTTGGATTGCAGTTTTGTCCATTGTTAGTTGCACATGGATAATCTCTGAAGCATTGTGCTGTGCCACTAACCTGGAGGTGTGGGTATCCTTGATAAATATGGATACACTCCCGCCTTTTGTATTTCGGTCCAGGTTTTGTGGCTGAAATGTATGGTATGAGTTGTAGCCTGGTAGTGCTGGGATGCTTTCTGGAGCCTTAAACAAGGTTTCTGTTGCTGCACATATACCAATTTTCTCTATACTGAGGAGTGCCTCGAGTGCATGCATTTTGAGGTTTAGACTTCTGGCATTGAATAGCATTACCCTCAGTTTTTTGTTACTTGTGCTATTTACGACGGTGGGTTTGTCTTTTGAGCCTTGCCTAAAAAAGGCACTATGGGGGTGGCAGGAGCCTTGGCCAGTATTTGAAAGCCTAAGGGTGACAGGTGCAAGCTGTCTCTAGCGAAGCAGCATGGCTTGTTGAGCATGTCATCCTAGGCTGACACTGGATTCCCTTTGAATGACACCAGAAGCTTAGCCAATTGTTGAAATTGATCATTTTTTCTTTATACCGTGGTATCATTCTTGGTGAGGGCAGAATGCTACTCAGGGTCAGAGTCTTGATGGCCTGGGCTACGAGATCAGAGAGCTCCTCCATGTCTCTTTTCATGTAGTCCAGGGAGATATGGCTCAGGTCATTCACACCAACAAGGACAATGACAGAGTCATATTTGTACATGTTCTGGAGTGACCTGAGTGCTTGTGTTATGTGGCGGATCCTGACACCCGACAGGCAGTAAACAATAACGTTCTCCTTGTTCAGTCTAGTGAGTGGGACGTTAGTGTGCCTGACTACAGAGTCACCTATTACTAGTGTATTGGGTATGTTATTTTGCCTTAAGGACTGTGATTGTGTGGCACACTGGTTTTGTGAAGTATGTGTTTCATGGTTTGTGTTGGGGGGTGGAGGTTGCTTGGATGTCTGCTCTGAATCTCTCTGTTGTTTTTGCAGATTTTTGTTTAGAGCCTCTGAGTATGTTTTCATGTAATTATGTATGTTTTTTGCTGGTGCTGGTTTCATAGGTCTATGTGAGACTGGTGGTGTGATGCAAGTAATTCCCTTCTCCTCTTGACTGCCTGGTCCAGTCTTGGGTTGAGAGGGCTTAGCTTCCAGTTTGGCTGTATAATTGCATCTCTCACATTTATTAATGTTTCATGGTAGGAAGAGAGGGTTATCTGTGTACATGAGGCAGTTGTAACATTGCCTCATTTTTGCCCTGGATTACAGAATGACATCACATACATCTGGTCATCTGACGTCTGGTTCTCATACTACCTCCTTTTCTAGCAACTGACCCAGAATTTTGCACATATGTGTTAATAATACACACACATAGAGCTTTGCTAAGATCTGCTGCAGCTTCTGGAAGTCATAAAACAATAAAATGCTTCAACTCTTCCTACAAGAGCTAATAAACCATTCTCTGTCACAGACATTTCATCTCTGTCTGCAATCAGAATTGTAAGATACAACCTTTATGGCTACATTAAGTAATTTAATTTCATACTATTTTTCAAAGTTAGCTGGAACTGAGCTTAACCTCTTCTCTGCCGGTATCCTCTGTTACAATATTAATTTCAATAGTTATAATACAATCTGACATACAAGTATATTTCTTTTTCTGTCCAGCAGGATACACTGTTGGTACATTTTAACACACGTAGCTTTACAAATCCATTTTTCAACACAAACATCTGTGCAAGTCAGTTTGAAATACAAATGACATATAATTCTTTACACAATTTCAGCTAGCTGTGCTGTCATATGTTACACAGCCACTGCTCTACATCTCCTGACATAGCTAGCAATACCTCACATTGTCACACATTGCGTTGGTGACCTTCTCAAAGAAGTCCATCAGAGTGGAGAAGCATGCATTGCCCTTGACAAAACCAAACTGGGCTGGGTCCAGTGTTTGATGGTTTCCTATGTCCTTATTAATAATTTCCATGATAATTCTTTCCATGGCTTTTCATATGTGACTACTCAGACTTATGGGAAGTTCTTAGGGTCCATTGATAGTTAGCCCTTGTGCTAATGGATGGCTGTTACAGCTCTTAATTCACATGGCACAAAGCCTGTCTGTAGGCTGTGGGTAAAAAGTGACTCCAGTGGTCGCAATAGGTCATCTTTCAGACTATTTAAGAGACACCCTGGGATATTATCTGGGCTCATCGATACAGTGCTTTTGGCCTTAGAGAGCTCATCTAGGATTTGCTCCCTGGTGAGAGTTGGAGGAGTTGTTTGACAGTATTTCCTGGAGGAAGGGGAGGTCAGGGAAGGGTGGGGTAAAATGGGAGATGAATTTGTTGTCCAGCATGTTTGCTATATCTTCTGTCTCCATATAAGTGGCATATGCAATACATTTGAGGTTTCATACGTAGCTAAAGAAAGCTTTGTAGTTGTCCTTTGCCTGGGAGGCTATTTTTACCATAAATCTGGCATTAGTAGATTTCATTTTCTCTCTTAGTTTTTTTTTTTTTTTGTTTGTCTAGATTACTCTGGGTGTTTTTTATTCTGCTGGGTTTAGCACTTCCTAATCTTGACTATGACTTTTTTTTTTGTGTAACCTGTTTATATTTGGATTCCACCTGGACGTTTTTTTTTTTTTTTTTTTTTTTTAGTTAGTTCTGGTAGGCACAGCTGTCTCTATGCATTTAATGACATGATTTTACAGGATTTCTGTCAACAATTCCACACAGGAAGCTGTGTTCTCAGAGTTAGGGGGCTGCTTGAAATTTTGAAAGGTTATCCTTTAATAGTAGGAAGTTTGACTTAGAATAGTTCCTAATTTTTACAGGGTTAGCTGTTGTAGCAGAACTAATTTCTATTATGAAGGAAATAGCTTTGTGGTCTGACTTTACCAGAGAGGACACTAAACTGGGAGTGCAGCATTTTATCATGTTAGTGAGTACAAAGTCAAATATGTTTGCACCCCTGGCGGGCATATGCACTGTCTGGTACAAGGTGTTTTGTGTTTACAAAGTCCAGGAATCTCTTGGCCTGTACATCTGGGGTCATGTAAGTATCCCTGTTTATAGTGAGGTAGTGGAAGTCGGCCATGAGGTATATGATGTGATGATATATGACATGAGACTATAACTGTCCTGTTTCTTTAGGATCAACTTAAATTTTTTAAGTACAAAATTCTCAGTAACTTTTTGAAAGTAAAGAAGATCAGAAAAAAAAGAAAGCCTGGATCATATAAAGTGTGTCTGTGAGTGTTCATGTGAGGATGACAATAAGCAGGCTATGTGAAAAGCAGTTCTGCTGGTTCAGATGCTATGAAGACAGTAAAGCAACTTGAATTCATTTCCAGGCAAGTTGCATAGTTCCTTTGCCCTGACACCTCAGCAAGAGCTTTCCAGGGAGTACATCAACAAACAGCACAATTAATATCTTCTTATATATGGTTCTGTATTAATTTTCATTGTATTCATTTTGCATTAGTTGTTATATTGTATAATTTATTTCCCTGCCTAGTCTCACGGTGACTAATAAGTGGATTTTAAAAAGGTCATTGCTTTTATTCTCAAATCACTAAAAGATGGCATGCTTATATTCCTAGGGAAATAAATAACACCAAATGTTATTAAGCTGTCTGTAGCTTAGCTTGCCAAATAGATTCTCAAGGCAGAAATAACTATTATTTAAGGTGCTATTTGATAGACTGAGAGCCATGTTCATTGTAATAGCTAATCAGTGACCGGATGTTTCGGTACAGGACATGCCCATGAGGGATCAGGGGGGTTCAAGCGCCACAGTCCTTGAGTAAGTTGCCATCTATAAAAGCCAACTAACTAACCAATTAGCAGAAATATGAAAACACAGTATTCTTCCTGTGTCTAAAAACATGCACATTTTTGTACAGTATAGCTATCAGACGGTTTAAAGAAAAGGAAGGAGAAACAAATTATATGAAAAAAATTATAGGAGTATTTCAAAGTGCATGCCACTAATGACTGATTAAGCTTTTCATGTCATGACCATATGCTGCTTTACTTTATCAGTATTTACGAGGTCTCACTTTTCTTGGATTGTGACTTGAATGCACCAAATAAAAAAAACAGATCAAACCATTCTGATGTAAATGTCATTGGTGAAGGTTAAAGAATAAGAATTCTGTAAGCATGTATAAATACTATGACTGTAGGGATTTTCCTTCTGAAAAATTTATCCAGTAAGTTTTTTTCCAGAAAACAGCTTTAAAAAAATAAAAAGAAAAGAAAAGAAAAGAAAAACACCTTTCCTAAAGAGGAGCAAAAGTGCCACCTCTTGGGCAGTATTGAAATTGCAAACTCAAGAAGTAGATAAAATATGAATGAATGTAATTTTGCACACATAAATGCATACAAATGCACATTAACTCACACATATATACACATATACACATCTATAATGTAATGAGCCCAGTAGTCAGGATGTACAAGTGTGCTTTAATGACGAGCTTAGACACATCTTGGAAAAAAAAACAGAATTCCATGCTGACTTAGAAAACTTTCTGAATATATTAGGTGAAAAATGAAGACTTCTAAATGTTTCCTTGGAAAATGTGACATGCTTCTGTCGTGCAACTCGGTCAGCTTAGCTGACTTAATTTCTGCATTGTGAAAAGAAATGTAAAAGCAAAAGTTCACAAAGAAAACTCAGAAGTTATTTATTATGATTCCAAAAAGAAGACGTTCCTTTGTTATCTTAGTGAATTTTAAACATGGATGGTAATATAGTTTACTTGTATTTTACATTATTGCACCTAATTATTGTTTTTTCCCTATATTTCTGCATTAGTGTCTTATGTTATTATGCATTGTAGAACAACTAAATCAGGAAATTAAGTAAAAAAAATAAATGGAAATTTGTAAAATTAAATTTTGCTTTGTGCAGTTACTTTAAGAAGACTTTTGTCTATTCACTCAGAAATGTTACACTGTGTGCACTTTGTGGTAATCTGTATGAATCTTGCCCAAAGTGTTCTGGAGTTGAGTCATAAAGTCAAAGAGGAAGTATTAAAATAGGATGACAGTGTAACCTGAGAGCTGTGATACTGCACCTGATGCAAATGTGTGGTTCTTATAGCTTTAATTTCTGTATTGCTTACATCAAAGCAAGCTCATTTACCTGCCAAGGACAATGATTTTTAGTTTTCAAAAAATAAAAATTCTGTTTTCGTGAGATGAAGTCAGGGAATTATACCCATGATTTTTAAATGTAATTTCTTGTTATTATGGTAATCTCATTATAACTTTCATCTACATTAGTATAAATTGACAATGAAAACAAATTTTTGGCACAAAACATTTAATAATGCAAGACAGCAATATTATAAATAATAAATAATAAATATGATCAAAAATGCATCTTGTAGTGAATTGTTTCTCTGGCTTGTGTTGCTAAATTCCATTAAGGTGCCATGATTTTTAATTTCTAAGACAGTCAAAAACTGAAAACATCACCTTTGCCTATTGCACAAAATCTGGTAAACAGATAAAAGCATACTAGCATCCATTTGTACACAATATTTAGTGGTATTATTTCTGGTGCCAATTCCTTCTATATGAAATATTTTTTTTCCTGTTATTTTTCACTCCCTTGCATCTAACTATCAATTACACCTATTGCCTTTTCCTCCACTGCTGGGTCTAGTGAACACTGCCAAACTTCCCTGGACTTGCTGAGACCTCATTCAGGTCTGACAAGGAGAGCAAGGCATCATAGGCAATATAATGCTGCTATAGAGGGCATATTGTTCCCCCATGAGTGTGGGACATGCACTGTCTGTCAGCACTGCATCACCCTTCACTTCTTTAAGGGACTGATGTCTGCAGGACACCCCAGCCACATCTAGGTAGAAATTGTTTACCTACCATTCACTAGTAAACTTTTCTCTCCTCCCTTACAAGATGGGTACAACCACCCTCACTGCCTGGTCCAACTACCCAAGATGTTATTCAGATTCAAATTTATTGGGCTGTACTCAAGGCATAATTCCTCTATGTCACTGGTATAGGCCAGATTATTTATATAAAAGAAATCTTACCTGAAATATAAAATATACAACTTTGATCTAAAAATCTATAAATCCTACAATAAGTCTGAGATGCCCTGAAAGTAGAAGTACTTATCAAGTTTTGGAAAACAGCTGTAAAAGGCATACAATTAAATACAGGTGCTTACCCAAGCCATGTTTGATTGCAGCAGGTCTAGTCAACTATGTTTGGTGGAATATAGGTCTAGTCAGTTCATGTAAATAGTTGATCGTGTATATGATGCAAATCTGGAAGTCAGCTCAGAGGACTGAAGTTTTAAGTTGTTGATGAGCTGTTTTCTATGCAAAGGGTTCAGGACATTCAAATCTTTCCACATTCATTTACCTTCTCTGTGACTTTGACTGAGTCATGTAACCTGACAGTGCTTTGAAGCAACTGGGAATTTAGGCTAGGCTTCTTAATAGCTACTTAAGATCAGTTGTATATCTTTCTTTCTTAGATGTTCATTTACTGCCAGAGTAGCCATATATACATTTGGGTGTGCCAGTGGAGAAGCTTCCACAGAAAATCATTTATCTTTTAGAAGGTTGTAAGACAATGAGGGGGTTGTAATGTACAAAGATTTGCTTTACGTACCTTTTCTCATGTTTAAGGTGGTGTAAATTTACTTCAAGTTACTTTTGTAATGTATGTGTTGCCAGGTATGTGTGTGGCACAGACAGGTGGCTTTAGAATGTGTAGGATGTGTAACTACTAGCCTCAAACCTGTAGGGTGTTAAGGGCAGTTATGCAGTACTGCAGCAAGAGAGTTTGTTGCCCAGAGCAACACACACATATGGGGATGCTGCATTATCTATAAGGAATTGTGATCACTTAAAAACAAGTTGTAAACTATCAAGCTGTGTTTTTTAAAAGAAGCAATATTAATAAACATGTTCCTTTTTGTAAATTACTTTGCTGTTATAACGTGATCAAGATTGCTTATCAATTGCACAGAAGAGTTCAACAGGGATATTTATTAATGTAGCAACCTAATAACGCATTGCAACTTTAAAAAGAGCAGTTGTATTATTTATACTGTGTCATTAAGTGATTGGGATTACACTCTCTTTTAAGCAGTACAAAAAATGAATAGACTTTTAAAAATAGTTTGACGATTTACAGTAGGTGAGAGGTTGTAATTGCTTAAAGACCATTGTAAACTGTCAAACTGTTCTTTTTTAATGTTTTTTTTTTTCCTTTAATTTACAGATGCTGATTGGTGATCTCTATAAGTTAGTGCCCTTTGCAAATTTCTTTGCAAACCATCTTTCCTTTGGCTTTGCATTATTTGCAATTAAGGCAATAAATATTAATTTCAAGATCAGAGTATCTTTTCACATTCCACCTGTACTGGGGTGCATCTATCTAAGGTTTACTTTCATAGAACAGCATTTTTTCTCTTTTTCTGAGAGTGATGACGTGTTTTACTGTCTTTGAAAGCCAGTAAAATACTTCATGCTCTTATGCTTTTTTCTGTAACTGGTACCAAATGGAGCAGGGGAAACTCCACATCCTACAAAGAATTATGGTTGAGTCTCTGATCATGCCTCTCTATTCTTTGTTTTTTTGACATGGCTGCCAAGATGAAGGATGCTAAATCAGGATAATGAGTAGTACTCAGGTCCACCGAGAAAGACTGCATATTAGACAGTGGTACATTTATTTATATACTTATTTTGTAGCATTCAACACTGGGAAGCCAAACATTTTATAGTGCCACAAATGCATGAGAAGCTAAATAGTTAAGCAAACTCAGTACACTAAGAAGCCAGCATTTTCATATTTAAGACTGGAATTGATTTCTTTTTATTGAGCCAACTGGACAAGACAATACAGAATGTGGCTTTAGTGTACCATCAGGAGCATGATGGTAAGGATGATCTTTCTTGACCGGTCTGTGGAAGGCAAAGAAAGTAGAACTCATTATATTGGCACTAGTGAGCATGATACTATGACAGTGAGGAAATACTATTGATTTGTAATTGTGAAAAATGTGAAAAGATAATAAATTAAGGGATAAATAAATGCCTGTGTCCTTAAAAACTGAATCCAGAGAATAAGATGAGCTCAGAAACTGCACAAAATGTGCAGGCGAACTGACTCTTGCTGAGCTTGATGGACTGGTGCTATACACTGCGAAAAAAGGACATTTAAATACAGACGTAACACTGGCACTTCTGCTTCCAATAATTATGTGAGTTAAAGCTGTAGCACTTTGTTTCTGTACACTGTATTTTTTGTGCCAGCGATGCTATTTTTTTGTGCTATAACTCTTGATGTCCTTCCATATCATTGTTGCAGTATTCTTAATGAAAGGGACTCCCTGCCATGGGTAGCCCAATGTCCTGCCAGTATACTAAAGCCTTACGATTTTATAGATGTCATGCATCACACATACACTCAAGGTATAGGGCATAAAGGTGATGTACAAATGTACATACCTAAGAACTTCTTTACTGCCAGTCTGAATTCCATCATTGATTGTCTGTCTGAGCGCTATTTCCACTGTGCTGGCTAACAAGTCATGTTTCAGGTAAGTGCCCCTTTGGAGTTTCTTCTTATCTTTTCTTACTTCTTTAGTTTTGTGAGTTTACATGTCATCCAGAAAGGGTAAATGTCAGTGTGGGAGACAGATTCCACATAAAGATCTTCACGAGCAGTGTCTCTTTTGTTTGGGTGCTTCTCACAACTATACAAAGTGTTCTATCTGCCAAGTGTTTGTCCTTAAGACTCAGTGTAGTCATTTCTCCTCCTTGTCTATTTACCTGGACAACCAACATCTTAAAACCGTTGGTGCAAAGTGCTATGGTGGAATATTTCCATCCCAAAGGTCATCCACCTGCCAAGAAAAAGGCCAAAAGAGTTAGATTTCATTCAGCTGCTGTCCCACCTCCCTGTGGACATCTCTCTTGTGGCTGGTGAAAGCCAAGAGGGTAGCCCAGCTGTTCCATCAGATTCCTCTGCTATGGCCATATAGGAGGCCGGTCAAACTTCTCGTACGTTTTTGAAGGCTTGCAGACATCCATTATGGATGTTGAGTGGGAACCTGGGTTGGTTATTTCAGAGGGCCTGAGGCAGATTCCACAGATACTTGCTTGGGAAGAGATTCCTACGATGTTAGTTGAATTAGACAAGGGTCTGAACCTCTTTGATGTATTTAGGGTAGATGTCCTTCAAAAGAAAAAACAAAAAAACAAGCATATTTCCCCTGCTTCTAAGGATCGCCGGCATGAATGGCCTTGAAGCATCCCCAAGGAGTTTCTGTGCCTGCTAATCCTTGTTCCTGTACCCCATTTAAGATGCCCAGAAAATAGGACTCCTCTGAAGAGGAACTGGATTTTGGGGAGAGTCTCTGGCATATTTCTCTCAGATTCCTTCTCCATTGGATTATGGTTCTGCAGAAAACAACTTTATTAGCCCACAATCTCCCTTTGAAAAACTCTTTTGGGGGTACTATTTCTCATATGATGCAATTCTTTAAATGGGACTGTTCTCAGTTTTCTAATATTCAGAACAGGTATTATGAGTTCCTTCAGATGGAGTCCCTAAGCCCTTTGCTGTCCCTCGTGTCTTTGCTGCCCTTTTTGATACCTTTTCAGCAGCTTCTGCAACCCCAGATTCTCATACTCCACCCCTAAGAAACCTGACAGAATTTACAAGGTGCTGATGAGTGTAAATTTCTTTGCAGATGGCCTGATGCTGACTCTTCTGTAGTGTCTGTCTCCTTTGACAAACCCTCTAAGCTTTTGCCTTCTACTAAACTACTTCTTTCAGACAAGGACAGTAGAGCCATGGAACAGCTGGGCAAGAAGGTATATACTGTTGCTGCCTTGGCCTTTTGGACTGTTAATTACCAGACCCATATGACCAGGTATATGTTAACCCTTCTTTCACAGGCTATCTCTGACTTTGCTGATTTTGAAAGGAAGGCTTCAGCCCTGTCTTTACTGGGCTTCACTTCTCAAGTAGCCTGCCACTCAGCTGATGCCTCCTCTAGAGCCGCTGTTTTTGGTTCTGTTTTGAGACATTACTCTTGGCTTCATCTCCAGCCTTTACCTGATATTAAGGCTAAACTGCTGGATGCTCTTCTTGATAATAAGAACCTCTTTTGTTCTGCAGATGCCAAGATTTTTAAGTTTCTGCAGGATAAGGGCAAGGCCTTGCAGGAATTGAAGCATATTTTTGTTTCTCCTGTTCCTAAGTTCCAGAGAGATTATCCATGTAAATTTGTTTTTGTTCGCTGACAGCCTCGCCCCCACTGCCAAAGGTAAGAAGAAATCTATTATTTATTTATTTATTTAACATTTGTTAACCAGGAAAGTCAGACTTGGAACGAGCCAATTTTCAGGGGAGGACCGGGGAGAAATGCTCCAGATGCATGTCTTTGTAATGTGGGAGGAAATCGGAGCACTCGGAGGAAACCCACACAAATGCAGCAAGGACATGCAGACTCCACACAGAAGGCACCCTGGCCAAGAATCAAACTGGAGAACCTCTTGCTGTGAGGCGACAACACTACTGCTGCACAACTGTGCTGTCCAAAGGCAGGTTACTCCTGCTAAGTCTACCTAGACTCCCACTTCTCAGAAACCTCCTTTTCAAGACAAGCCTGGTTCTATTTGACTGTTTAGTTCCCCCTTTCTTAAGTAAGGTTCCTTTATCTCTTTGTTTTCCCTGTCACTTCCCAGTTGGTTAAGAATCACTCATGACTCTTGGGTCCTGTCCATAATCCGTCAGGGATACTTCATGATATGGAAATCCCTTACTGCTTTTCTGGGCATGCCTCAACCTCCTTAGGAACAGCTTCCATTCTTTCATGAATTACATGAGGGCCCACTGGCACAAGGCACCATTTAAGCTGTGCCCTCTTCTCAGGATGGGAAGGAGTTTTATTCCAGAGTGTTTCTGGTGCCATGAAAGAAGGCACCTGGAGACCCATACTGGATCTCTCTCTCTCAACTCAACACCTTTCTCAAGATCCCTTTCTTTTGGATGTTATCCCTTCAGACACCATTGCTTTTTCTTCCCCAGGCTTTCTTAGTCTCCCTAGATCTGAAGGATGCTTATCTTCACATCCCAATTCATCCCCTTTTCAGGAAGTTTTTGCATTTCTGTGTTTCTTCCTTGCATTTTCAGTCCAGTGCTTTGCCCTTTGGCCTTTTTACTGCCCAAAGGGTTTTCCCCAAATGCCTCACTCCTGTGATTTATTTTTGTAGGATGAGAGGAGGAGTTCAAATCTTTCCTTATCTGGATGACCTACTCATTTGGGTTTCTTCCCCAGAGCCATGCTTCAGCACCTTCACTATGCTGTTTGTCTCTTGCGAAGCCTGGGGTTTACAATAAACTTCCAGAAATCAGTCCTGGTTCCTTCTCAAGATCATGTGTTTCCCAGCTGCGAGCTCCAGACCATCCATATGCTGGCTTCCTTACCTCCTCCCAAGGCTCTTTGTCTAATCACCTTTTTTCTGTCTCTTCTTCCTCAAGTTTCACTTTCAGCCAAGGAGTTTCTAAGGGCACTAGGTTGCATGGCTTCCACCATTCCTATGCTACCTCTTGCCAGGCTTCGCATGAGAAAACTACAGTGGTCCCTAAACTCAATATGGCTCCAACACTGTCATCCACTAGACTTTCTAGTCCCTCTTCTTCCATGCTTTAAGCTCAAGCTTCATTGTTGGATTCATCAGCTGACTGTCAACCAAGGAGTTCCTTTTCAGCCCCCAGTCTCCAGGAACTTTTTTCAGATGCCTCTGACACGGAGGGGGAGTCTCTTTTAAGTCCCCTCAAAGTCTAGGGTCTCTGGACGCCTCATCAGAGGTCAGAAAACATCCATATCAAGAAGGTGAGTACTCCCTTTTTCACCCTTCAGACCTTTAATTTCCTTCTTCTTCCAGGGCCTCTGAAAATCTTTACAAAGAAAAAACACAGTGATGTGTTACATCAGCAAACAAGGGGGACACAGTCCTACCTTTTTTTGAAGGCTAGCTCTTCATGTTTGGATTTAAATGTCCAGTATCAAGTGACTTAAGGCTGTATACATTTCTTCAGAGAAAAACATAGTGGCAGACTCTTTGAGCAGGTCCAGAACATAGGCTCATGAATGGATGCTTCACAGAGATGTGTTTCTGGACATTGTCCCTCAGTGGAGTACTCCACAGGTAGATTTTTTGTCTCCCCTTTGAATAGATTACCTCCTCTTTTTTGCACTAGAGTCTCCAGTCCTCTGGCTTGGAAGGTGGAGGCCCTATCTTTTTCTTGGAAGGGGATGTTTCTGTATGCCTTCCATCCTCTTCCTCTAATTCCGAGGATCCTGCTCAAGATAGAGCAGTACTCCCCGAAAATCTTTTTGGTGGCTCCCTTTTGGCCCAGGCAGCATTGGTTCCCTCTTCTTCTTACCCTGGCCAAGGGCAATCAACAAATGTTACCTCACAGGGTGGACCTACTCACACGAGACAGGGCTTTTTCATCCATCCTCACTTGTCCACTCTTCAATTGACATTATGGGTGATAGGGTTTTGATCCCATTTAGGCACTGTAGAACAGAGTGTGTGAGCTGTGTCTTTAAGAAACATATCAAGGAATGAACGTGCATATATAATTAGCAGGCACATGCTATTCCCAGTGCCATTTTGAAAGTGCAGACAGAGTGAACATATAAGAATGAATGTATCTAGTCTGACCTAAGTTAAAGTTGATAAGCTTTAAGTGCGATGTGTTTGTACATAATAAAGCTGCTTGAACAGAACCCACAAAGACTCATATGTTATATCCTGACTAGACAAGAGACATGATGTCAGAACCGTGATTCCAGAGACAGATATCCAGAGCCATGAGGTGCAGAGATAACAGTGAAGGTAAACTAAGAGAAACAAGCACAATAAAGAGCCAGGAAAGAACCAAAGGTAATGAAAACTTGCACAAACAGTTTATTTTGTAAAAAAGGTAAAATGGAGTATTACAAGAACACAAACTGCATTATTAAACATGTGAGAGGCACAAAAGGTTTATTAATTAAATGAAATTTTTAAAATTAAGATATTTGATAAAACGATTATCAGAAAAGCAAAATGAGTATGTCTAAAGTAAAACAGGCATGTTTAGAGTAAAATGAGCACAAGAAAAGTACAAAGAGCATGAAATGAGATTAAATGAGCAAAATAAATATAATGAGGGCAAAAAGTGCACATTAAGCATAAACAGAGTAAGGAAATTTCATGGTGTTTGGCAAAGTGCTGTGTTTTGGCATAACTGCAACTTCGTATTATATCAAGGACACAATTAGAGTCATTTGAAGTATCTCAAAGTGTGTAAAAGTACTTACAGTGTGTGCTTATTACTGTGCATGTATTCCGAGGAGTTTTTGTGTGCAAAGTGCAACTATTTCGTGAAGTACAGTCAAAGTACAGCCATTTTGAAAGGTTTCTTGTAGTGGGTGTGTTTATTTGCAAAGTGCTGCCATTACAGAGTGTTTCTTGCACTGTGAAGAATTATTTAACAAGGTATCACTGTTTTGGAGAAGTTTAAATGTACCATGTACTGTGTATTCACAAAGTGCAGTTACTTCGAAATGTTTCTTATGGTGACTTTCTTCTGCCCAGTTCATTCACACACTGCAGTTATTTGAAATATTTCTTACACTAATAAGAGGTGATTTCTTGCAGTACAGCAAGTTTGAGAGTATTACAGTGCCCGAGAGACTTATTTCGCAGTATTCAGTTATTCAGAGGCTTGTTGTGCTATTGTGCAAAGTTACAAGTACTGGCATAAATTTATGGCATATGTGTATATGCATGTGTTTGTGCATATTTGCAAAACACTTCACTGGCATGGGTTAACATGGCAGATGGATTTCGAAAGACTTCATCACTTGTATTTGATCAGAAAATTGGAGAGAATTGGAGAATATTTGACCAAGAGTATGATATTTTTATACAAGCAGCTTATTTTGACAACGATGCATGCAACAGGGCATTCATTTTGCTAAACCTAGCTGGGTCAGAGGCCATTGAAAGAGAGCATTCATTTGTGTATGCACCAGCAGTATATAAGGGAGAAGGTGAAAATGATCATATTGTTGTACAGGCAGAATCAAGGGATGACCCTATGTGTTTGAAGTGCAATTTCAGCGAAATGTGCAACCTCAAGCCAAATATTACATTAGAGAGGCATTTGTTTTACACAAGAGATCAGAAACCAGGGGAAACTTTTGCAGCTTATATTACTAACTTGAGAAACAAAGCTAAAATGTGTCTATTTGGTGATTTAAAAGATGGGTTAGTAAAGGACAAGCTTGTGTGTGGTGTTAATAGTGCTGCTGTGAGAAAGACTTGGCTTTGTGACAGTGATTTAACGTTGCATAAAGCCATTGAGATTTGTCAAATCCATGAAGTTACAGAAGGACACACAAATATGCTTGCAAGTGATGAGCATGGGTTCAGCAAGCAAATGTAGATAGCATGCAACAAGTTGCAAACAGAAGCCGGCCTAAGCATATTGCAGCTACCGCCCCTGCTGGTTTACCAGGGAAACCACATAGTTTTCCAGTAAGTTCTTAGAATGGAGTATGTTCAGTGCAGTAAAAGCATGATTCAACAAAACCCAAATCCAGCTTTATTGTTAACTGTTGCAATTGTGGTGCCAGTCATGAGTCTAAAAGAAAAAAATGCTTAGCATTTGGTCAGCAATGCCATAAGTGTAAAAAAATGGAACCATTTTCAAAAGTTTTGCAAATCAAGTAAACCCCACACAGTTATAAAGAAGGGTCACTCAAAAAAGCAAGTTGATCATATAGAGAGCTGCAATTCTACTTTCTATGTAGATGGTGTATCAGTAATTGGTGAAAAGGTTGATGCAGTGAATTTGCTGGCAAAGAATGAAGTGTTTTGTACTGTCCAGATCAATAGTAAATCCACCGAGCTCAAAGTAGACACTGGTTCAAAGTGTAATACTATATCAGCAGATACATTTGCTAAGGTGAGAACTAATGAATAACTCAATGTGGCTAGTAGTGCAAAACTTGTTACTTATGGAGGTGAAGAAATTCAAACTGAAGGCTCAGTAGTGCTTTCATTTTATTTGACTAGGAACTGTTATAGATTGTTATTATATGTAGTCCAAAGACCTGTGCAATCATTATTGGGTCTCAGAGACAGTTTGGGAATGAATCTCCTTTCTTTTACTAAAGAAGTTCATCATATAAGCGCATATCCTAGTTTCAATTTTTTTAAAGCCATTTTGTCACAGTATGCTGATGGTTTCAATGACAAGTTGGGCAAACTTCCAGTTGTGTATTCCATGAAGTTAGACCCAAAGGTCAGTTCAGTAGTCAGACCAGCAAGGAAAAGGTCCAGCAGCTATGCAGGATAAAGTTAAAGCTCATTTGGATAAAATGGTGTAGCAAGGTGTAATTTGTCCAGTTACAGAACCAACTGAATGGGTGTCATCCATGGTAGCAGCCCACAAAAAAGGCTCAGATGAAATCAGAATATGTATTGATCAAAGAGATTTGAACAAAGCATTAAAGAGACTACATCATCCAATGCATACAGTCAAAGAGGTCACAGCCCTAATAGTGAATGCCACTGTTTTTTCTGTCTTGGATGCAAAAAGTTCATTTTGGAAAGTGATGCTTGATCTCAAATCCTCATTACTGACCACTTTCTGTACCATGTTTATCAGATATAGATTCCTGAGGATGCCATTTGGAATAAATTCAGTAAGTGAAGTCTTCCAGGGTGCAATGGAGCAAATTTTTTCAGGCTATTCTTGTGCAATAATAATAGGTGATTTATTGGTTGGAGGCAGTGGTGAAGCAGAGCATGACAGAAATCTTAAGAGAGTTCTAGACAAAGCACGTGAAGTGAACTTAACGCTCAGTCCTCTAAAATGCAAATTCAGACTACCAGAAGTTACATATGTAGGTCATTTATTTACCAGCACTGGCTTAAGACCAGAGCCATCTAAGCAAGTGGCTATTCTTGAGATGTCAGCACCAATAATATTCAAGCTCTACAGCATTTCCTTGGCATGGTCAGATATCTAAAAAAGTTTATACCAGACTTCAGCAAGTTGACAGCGCCTTTAACAGAGGTAATGGGCAAGTATTTTACATGGTCTTGGTTGAAATAGCACCAGTAGACATTTGAAAACCTTAAACAGATAATTGCCATCCCACCTACATTAAGATACTATGATGTCAATAAACCAGTCACTCTGTCCTGTGATGCTTTAAAATTTGGTCTTGGCACAGGTATTCTTCAGGAAGGCAGACCAGTCACCTATGCTTCTAGAACACTTACCCCAACTGAAATGCAATATGCTCAAATTGAAGAACTTTTGACAATAGTATTTGCAGATTCAAAGTTTCATGATTATATCCATGGTCGAGCTATTCAGAATGAAACTGATCACCAGCCCCTAGTTACTATTCTAAAGATGAATATGCATTCAGCTCCAACAAGATTACAAAGAATGATGCTCAAAGTGCAAAGTACAACTTCAAAATGGTCTATACAAAAGGAAAACGTCTTTATCTGGTTGATACCTTATCCAGATTGCCCAGAAATATAACAGAACAGCTTGATACAGAAACTTTTTACTTTGACGTAATGGCAGTGAATAATTTTTCTGCCACAAGACTTGATGATCTGAGAGATCACACAAAGACTGATCCAATTTTGCAAAAGCTCAACCACTACATTAATGGTGGATGGCTGTCAAAGTACTCTAGTGTACCACCTGAAGTGCAACCCTATTTTCCTTACAGAGGTAAGATGTTGATGGAAGATGGCATTATTTTCAAAGGTCCTAAAATTGTTGTTCCTGCTTCCTTACAACATGAATATATTCAGATTTACCAAAAGAAGGGTGAGAGTACTAGTATTTTGGCTTTCACTATTGAAAGACATTGATAAAGTACTTTCTTCTTGTTCGGTATCCAATAGTACTAAACCGCATTTGCAAAGAGAACCACTTCAGCTAAGTCAAGTTCCCAAACAACCTTGGTCAACAGTAGCCACTGACGTATTCAGGTGGAACAATTAATATTGCTTAGTATTGGTCGACTCTTATTACCCACTACTGTTATTACCAAATTTAAACTTCATTTCTCAGTCTATGGCAGTCCACACAATTTTATTTCTGACAATGGTACTCAATTTACTAGTCAGTTGTTTCAGGAATTTGCAAGAGAATGTGACTTTGTACATGTTACTGATAGTCCAGAATATCCACAGTCAAATGGACTAGCTGAATGTGCAGTGCAGAATGCAAAGCAATTACTTGAGTGGTCAAAGTGTGATAATAGTGATATCTTTTTGAATTTACTTAATCTCAGAAACATACCCCATGACGATGGCTCGCCTGCTCAGAAACTTCTATCCAGGCAAACCAGAACAACACTGCCTATTAGTTCCAATTTATTGAGGCCTAAAGGTAAGAACAACAGAACCACCAGAGCCCAATTATTCAGGAAGTGTGCTTTCCAGAAGTTCAGTTATGATAAATCGAGCAGATTTCTTTGTCCATTGAAAGAAGGAGAGACAGTGGGGATACAAACAGCAAAAGGCTTCAACCAGATAGGTCAAGTAACAGGTATATGTACTGAGCCGAGATCCTACTTCATAGAATCTGAAGGTGTGGCGTATAGGAGAAATCGCAGACATCTTTTTCCTGTACCAGAATCATTATCGCATCATTGTTCTTGTGATACAGCCTGTAAATGTCAGAGCAATTCAGACAATGTTCCTGTTCCAGAACATGTCTTGCCTTCTACTTCTATTCCTGATGATGTTCCTGATATTCCTAAGGTTGAACATTCAGCAGAGACAGTTCCAGTTGCTAAGTCTAATTCTTAGTTTTATGTCACATGGCATGGTCATACTTCCAGACCTAGTATGAAATGCACAGTGACCTGGACATGACTATATATGTACATAGTTCTGTATAATTCTATGACAAAGAACTATTTGTATTGTTTGCATGTCAACTGATATTCTCAGCATCGCATGGTCTATTTCTCAAAGAGGGAGTGATGTAGAACAGTGTGTGCGTGTGCGTGTGTGTGTGTGTGTGTGTGTGTGTGTGTGTGTGTGTGTGTGTGTGTGTGTGTGTGTGTGTGTGTGTGTTGTGTGTGCTGTGTGCTGTGTCTTTAAGAATCATATCAAGGACTGAACGTGCATATATAAATAGCAGGCACATACTATTCCTAGTGCCATTTTGAAAGTGCAGTCAGAGAGTGAGCATGTAAGAATGAATGTAGCTAGTTTGTATGTAAGTTACCTAAGTTGAAGTTAATAAGCTTTCATTGTGATGTGTTTGCATATAATAAAGCTGCATGAACAGAACCCTCAAAGACTTGTCTATTACATCCTGACTAGACGAGCGACAGGCACCTTTTTTTCTGAGGACATGCTTAGGTTTCTGCAGGAAGCCAGGAAACCCACTACTAGGAAATCCTATATGTCCAAACGGAAGAGATTTTCTGTTTGGTACCTTACTCGTAGCCATGATCCACTTTCTGTGGAGATTCATCTGACTCTCTCTTATTTGTGTGAATTGCTCCATGCTGGGTTAGCATATTCTTCTGTTAAAGCTCACCTTTCAGCTATTTCTGCTTGTGTACCATTAACTCCTCCTCTGACCTTTAGGTTTAGGTATCAGACCTCCCAGGAAGCGTAGTCCACTTGGGACCTTAATTTTATTATTGAAAATTTGACTAAGGCTACTTTTGAGCCTGCAGCTTCAGCTTCCTTACAGCATTGTACATGGAAGACTGTTCTTCTTTTGGCCCTTACTTCACTTAAGAGAGTGTCTGAACTCTAGGCTCATATGGCTGTTCCTCCTTTTTTAGTTTCTCATAGGGACAGGGTGCCCAAGGTGGGTAATGAATTGTCTCAATCAATCTATTAATTTGCCCTCCTTTTTCTTTCTCCACAGTCTGCTAGTGATAACGTTCTTCACACCTTCAGTTTGCATAGACAGCTCAGATATTATTTGGATAAGACTAAGGTCATTCGCAAGTCTGAGCAACTTTTTGTTTCCTTTCATCCCAGGTCTCTAGGTTTGGCTGTTTCTAAGCAAACCATTTCTTCATGGATCTCTGAGGCCATTTATGTTTGTTACTTCTTTCAGGGGGAGTGCCTTTCTGCCTCTTTAAAGGCTCATTCTACCATGGCTGCAGCTCCCTCTGGTGCTTTTTTCAAAGGACTGGATACCATTTCCATCCTTTATGCTGCTACTTGGACTTCTGTTCATACCTTCACTAAGCATTACTAATTGGATGTTGTTTCCAGAGCAAGAGCTGGCTTTGCCAGAGCTATCCTGCATGAGTTTCTTGATGGCTGTACTGGGCCTTCCTCCTCCCAAGTTTCCTCCTGAGCTTTTGAACTATCCGTTTCATTACAAATCCTGCAACAGTGGTATGGAAGGACATAGTACAGTTATGTAACATCTTACCATAACAGGAGATGTCCTTCTCTTCCCAGTTCCAGTACTCTCTCCCTCCCTCCTCCCCCTCGTGCTCTATTCTTTTCCTTTGTTTCTCCTTTCTGGATGCACATGTTCCTCCTACTTCCTAGGACTGTTGTTCTTCCTGGGGCTATTTATTTCTTAGCTATTTATGCCTTTGAGCAGGGAGCACACATGTGATGTAAACATCTATAAAAATCCTAAGGTTTTGGTTTACTGGCTGGACATTGGGCTAACCATGGCAGGGTATCCCTTTCGTTAAGAATACTGCAACAGTGAAGACAGAGACATCTACAGTTATGGTAAGATTTTGCACAACTGTACTTTTTAATTATGGAAGGATAAAAAATGATGTATTCCTGTGAAGTGCAGGTTAATAACTTCATAAGTACTTACTAGGCTATTGCTCTGTGAGGCGCAAAAAAAGTCTAGCCTTTCTTTCCCATAGTAATTTTTTTTACTCTTTTGTTTTGTGTATGAATAGCCAAGAGGTTAGCAGAACAAGGATAATTTGGGACATTTGCTTGTTGCCCCTATCCAGGAGGGATGTGGGTGCTAAACTGGATGCATATTTGTGTTTTTCCATCCATTTGTCAAAACAAGTATTTTACTTTATGTGGAGTGGATGGTAGTTCCATAAAAGTTGTATACTCCATGATACATACCTCTGCCTCCAACATGTTCTGTTTATGTTGCAAAACAGAGAGAGCGAGATCCCTGTAGAGTGTTTTCATGCTACAAATGGATGTGTGAATGTCCAATAAGTCAGAAAGGATAGGATGTCTTCAGGCTCTATACACAAGAACAAAGGTCACCTCTTCCCTGTCCGTATGATGCTGAGAAGATAGACAATGCTTTGAGATGGTCTGCATATTTTTTATGATTTAGGCCCTTGATACTTCTAGTGAGAAAGCATTGCTGTCTCCACTTGTGACAAATGTTTGGAAAGAAACATACTGAAAGGGGCATTATGTTCAGTGATTAGCCTAAAGAGAGCTAAGTATAGTGGAATGATTACATCCTCAAACCCTGACACTATACCTTTAAATATAAACTATGCAATGAAAAAGGACTTCTTTACTATAGTGGATACATGGTGATCAAAGGACAGTTCATTGTCAACATAAGTTCTCAGATCCCTGACTGCAAGATCAACTTTCAGGATACAAATTTTTTTCATAAAGTATACATGATGTAATAGTTACAAGGGATGTCATGCTTGCCAAAGGATACTATCATACATTTATTGGTATTTAGTTTCAGTCCATGTATAAATAGTGCACCGTGATATGCCAGAGAGGGAAAACAGAGTACAGTGATATGCCAGAGAGAGAAAACTAATTTTTAAAATGTGATGAAATATTTTTTTTAATTCTTATTTAAGAATGCTGTCACGCTTGTAAAGCAAAGCTTGAACTCAGTTTAACTGCAGTACGTGTTCTTTTGTGGCCTGAGAACGTGTGACCTTTCCTCTGCAATTAAAAAAAATGAGATGAAAGGAATAGAGGTGCACAAGACTTGGGACTGCATTGTGAAATTTAGATTCTTGTTTTCTCAAAGTTAGGAAGAGTGTCATTTACTGAAATTAAGTGACACAGGGCTTAAGGGTTACAAAAATACAATTGCAGTGTAATTTAAACAGGCAGCTGGGCAGAACTGAGGAAAGCAGCCATAAGTTTGCAAACAGTTGAGATTGTTATTACGATTAATTATTCTTTCTTCTGTCGTGTGGGAAAGGGTATGCAAACGATATAGTATTGACCAAAGGCTCTGGGTACAGTCCCTGACCCCCTTACTCCATGGGAAAGCTGTAACTTTTTTGTCAAAAATGCCCGATGCTGTCTGTTTTGATTATATTGCTGTAAAAAATGTATTTTATAATGTTTTAAGCTAACAACCTAAATGTATAGGAAAAAGTTGTGTGAGCATAGATGCAAGGCAGTTGAACGTGTATGTGAATATGTTGCTGAACTGGGCACTTATTTTCATAGGTGGGTGTGTAGATGTCAGGTCACCACTTTTGAAGGGCTGGCAGACCTTTTGGTGAGGGAACAAGCCCTTAGCACTTTGCCTGAGGACATGAGGATCTGGTTAGCTGATAAACAATGTGCTACTTCAGATGAGTTGGGGGAAGAAGGGAGACCTATACCTAGCAAGCAGGGCAGCCCTGCACAGGAAAGGGACCTCCAGTACTGCTTATGGGTCTAAAGGAACCCATGGTGGGCAGCACAGACTGCCACAACAGAATCTGCCAGTAGCAGGAGAAGCCACTAGTCCAGGTACACGTCCAAGAACTAGGGTTAAATGTTTTGAATGCAACCAGTGGGGCCATGTGGCATATAGGTGTCCAAATCACCAAAGGTGAGGGAGCCAATAAGTGGGAAAGACAAAATGCCAATAGTAGGTTGTCTTGGGACAACAGGGGTACCAAACCACCACCATAAGTTATATCCTATTGTAGTGAATGGCAAAGAGGCCATTGCTAAGAGAGACACAACCTATGATATAACCATTGTAAAGCCTGCAATGGTTTCAGAGGAGCATTACTTGCCTGGGCAGTCTGCTCCAGTCAGGGCTTTAGGAAGGATCCCATTCCAAATACCTTTGGCTAGGGTTCACCTTGACTGGGAGGGTGGAAAAGGAAGCCAGCAAGTAGGTGTGTTTGAGGATATACCTGCAGATGTCCAGAGAGAGAAGGATTTGGATGAGGCAGTACCATGTACTTATGCAGTTACACGCGGTCAAGCTAGGAGACAAGCATGTGGGTCTGGTAGCCTGGGAGAGACCCAGACAGACTGCATACTTCCAGCCGGGACTGGTGAGATGGTTACTTCAGTGAGTGAGCTACTCTGTAGCAGTGAAACTGAAGGTGAGATACAGTTGCTTGTGGGTACTGATGTTCCCTTGGACAGAGTGTCTGCAAAGGTAGAGGTAAGTAGTAGTACCCAGGCTGACAGTGAGGCACCACTGTCAGAGGATGCCAGACTTCCTGTGGAAGGAGACCTGGGAAGGGTTATAAGGAGAGAGTTGAGACAGGCTCAGCTCTCAGACCCTACATTGCAAGGCCTGAGGCAGATAGCAAGGGAGGCACCTGATTCTCAAGGCAAGGGGGAATCTGTACACTGGGACAAAGGGTTACTATACAGAGAATGGACCCCTGAAGGAGGGCTAGATGGTGAGAGAGTACAGCAGTTGGTAGTGCCTAGAGACTACCATCTGGCACTTCTAGCCATAGCCCATGATGTTCCCTTTGCAGGTCATATGGACATAAAATGTACAAAGAGGCATATTATGTAGAACTTCTGTTGGAGTGAAATTTCCAGAGATGTAACAGGGTACTGCAGGACCTGTGAGCAGTGCCAAAAGGTAGGCAAGGCAGGAGAGCTCCTTTGATGCCTTTGCCTGTGATTGAGGAGCCATTTCAGAGGGTAGCTATGGATATTGTGGGGCCTCTGAGTACCCCAAGTTCCACTGGGAAAAAGTATATCCTAGTGGTAGTGGATTATGCTACAAGATACCCTGTGGCAGTGGCTTTGCCATCCATTGAGGCAGAGAAGGTGGCAAATGCTTTGTTAGAGATTTTCAGCCGGGTGGGCTTCCCAAAAGAAATAATGTCTGACAGAGGTGCCGATTTCATGTCAGACCTGTTGGCTTGTCTGTGGAAGTCCTGTGGGGTGAAGCACATGAAGACCACCCCCTACCATCCCCAGACTAATGGTCTTGTTGAGAGGTTAAACTCTACAATCACGTCCATGCTATGGGCATTTGCAGATCAGTTTAAGAGGGAGTGGGACAAATATTTGCCCCATCTGTTTGCTTATAGAGAGGTTACCCAGGAATCTGCAGGTTTTTCACCCTTTGAGTTGCTGTATGGGTATAGGGTGAGGGGACCTCTAGATTTAATTCGAGATGAGTGGGAAGGTGAGTTGGAGTCTCACAAGGAGTCTGTTGTGGCATATGTCCTAAACTTCAGGACAAGGCTCAAGGAACTCATGGGCATGGCCCAGGAGAACCTGGCAGAAGCCCAACAACAGAAAAAGGTGTGGTATGACAGGAATGCTCAAGCTAGAGAGTATGCTGTCAAGCAGCAGGTAATGGTTCTCATCCCTGTCAGACATAACAAATTGCAAGCAGCTTGGGAGGGACCCCTACAAAGTGGTAAGAAAGGTAAGTGATGTTAACTACATGGTGGAACTGCTAGGCAGATGGCAGGGGCACAAATTGTACCATGTTAACATGATGAAACCTTACCATGACAGAAAGGCCCTTATGCTGAGCATTTGCAGTGGATTGCAGGAGAAGTCTGAGGGACATCTGGGGAATGATCTCCTCAGTGAGGCTCGGGCTGACACCTCAGTGGAAGGGGTAGCAATGTCCCAGCAGCTATCTGCTACCTAGGTTCGAGAAATCTGAGCAGTGTTGTAGGAATTTGGGGACATGTTCACTGGGAAACCAGGGTGCACCCACCTGGTGCAGCACCAGGTGGATACAGATCCCCAACGGCCTATTAGGCAGGCCCCTTATAGGGTGTCTGAGAGTGTCAGACAGACTCTGAGAGAGGAGGTGCAGGAGATGTTGGAACTAGGGGTGATTCAAGAGTCCAACAGTCCCTGGGCCTCCCCAGTGGTGCTGGTGCTAAAGAAGAATGGCAGCACCAGGTTCTTTGTGGACTACAGGAAATTAAATAGTCACACAGAGTTGGATGCTTACCCCCTGCCTAGGACAGATGAGGCCCTAGACCAGCTGGGTGGGGCTAAGTATCTTACAACCATTGATCTTACCAAGGGTTACTGGCAGGTGCCCTTGACTCCCAGTGCTACAGCGAAGTCAGCCTTTGTGACTCCTTTTGGCTTGTACGAGTTCACAAAGATGCCCTTTGGGATGGAGAATGCCACAGCGACTTTCCAGAGGCTGGTAGATAATATCCTAGCAGGAGCAGGAGTGTTTGCCCTTGCTTACCTAGATGATATTGCCATCTACAGCCATTCCTGGCCAGAGCACCTTCAGCATGTTAGGGAGGTGCTGGGCAGACTACAGAGGGCAAGGTTGACCATTAAGCCGAGCAAATGTCAGGTGGGTATGGCAGAGGTCTCCTACCTAGGACATAGAGTGAGGAGTGGTAATATAAGGCCAGAACCTGCAGCCATTCAGGCATGGCCTGCACCTGTTACCAAAAAGCAGGTGAGGGCATTTTTAGAGACAGCAGGGTACTAAAGAAAGTTTGTCCCCAGTTATAGTACCATAGCTACTCCCCTCACAGACCTGACAAGGAAGAACAGGTCAGATAAGGTAGTGTGGACCCCAGCATGTGAGCAGGCATTCCAGAAGCTTAAAGAAGCTTTGGGAGGATGCCCTGTGTTAGCCAGCCCAGATCATAGCAAAGAATGTGTTGTGCACGTAGATGCTTCAAACCATGGGGTGGGGGCTGTACTTAGCCAGATTTCTTCAGAGGGGGAAGAACACCCAGTGGTTTATCTCCATCATAGGCTCCAACCCAGGGAGGAATGCTATGCAGCTGCAGAAAAGGAATGTCTAGCCATAGTGTGGGCACTGTAGAAACTTCAGCCTTATCTGTATGGAAGAAAAATCACTATAATGACAGATCACAACCCCCTAATATGGTTAAACAAAGCCAGTCAGCAAAATGCCAAGTTGCTAAGATGGAGGCTGGGGTTGCAAGCATATGATTTGTCAGTGCAGCACCACAATGGGATTAGCAATGCCAATACAGATGGGCTCTCAGGACAGGGAATGGGGTAAGGTATACTCAGACAGACCTGACCCTCTCAAGCAGCATTTCTCAAGGGTCACTTGAAAAACTAGCTTGAGTTCTCCAGGGGGGAGAGATGTGAAGATTGGATAGAGATGGGTGAAGAAATGTGAAGACTATTATAGAGAAGGGTGAAAGCTGCCAGCCTAGCCAGATAGAATTGTGCAGATAATTCTATCATTTGTAAATATAAATGTAAACTACAGGCTTGTTGTCTTAAATGTAAAGAAATGCTGTTTCAACAATGTGGCAACACTGCTCTCTGCTGTAAAGAAAACTAAGTCAAGCATTTCACATCTGTTCTTTGAAATTAAAATCATGTCTTGTATGTTCTTTGATCTCCAGAGCTCGGAGCCATTTGGTCTGGGCTAGCACATTCTTTCTATTGTTTTAACTTAAGGAATAATTACTAGAGTATTCATCTGAAATGTCTTTTATTGTTGTAGCTTCCTGAGCAGGTGTTAGCTTGCTAAATAATGTAGCCTGTTGGCCTGGGAACCTCAGACTAAGTGTCAACAATTATGCAATCCGGGAGGGCCCAGCAGAAATGTTTGTTAGTGATTTTAAAATATATTGCTCAGAGAGAGACGGTAAGCATTTTGATCTTGGACATCCAACTCAGCACTGCCTTATGCTGTATATGATTGTAAGTAGGATTTTAGCACTGTGTTTTCTCTTAGGAATAGATAGGACTAGAAAGATTAGACTAAGTGTTTTTCTGTATTCAAATCAGAACTTTCCTACTGTATTGTTTTAAGTATTTCTGTGTGATCTCTGAACTCTTGAATAGCACTGTGGTATAGTAGTATGTCTTGTGTTTTTAGTATTTATTATTAAATATTTTTAAATGCTTTTCAACTTTGGCTGGTTTATGTAGAGATAAATTAAGCTCTAGAGTACATTGCATGCTTATAAGTGATCCCGTACTAAGCCCTTCCAGTAAGCCTTGATTGCTTAGTTACACTACTATTGGATAATAATATTGCACAGTAATAATTGGGCACCCATTTAAGGGCCTTTGGGTAGCTGATAATTATTAGCTGGTGGTTGCAGGAATTACTACCGTATAGTCTGGGTATAGGGGCACAGCTGGAGAATCTGTGTCAGCCTTTCCCAGTAGTGTCTGTAAAGTTGTATAAATACTTATCTCAAAGCGTGTGTGTGTCAGCTACTTGGGCAGGGACGTGAAGCACTGGTTGGACAGAGAGGGTACTGGAGGTTAGCTTGCCAGCTAGGCTGAGATCTAGACCCTATAGCTGTGACAGTGGAGAGTTGTATTGGGGACCTGGACATCAAGGGAGCAACCAGCCTCAGACTGACTGTGATCTCTGTGTGCTCTTAAGGGAAATTGCACTTTACTGTGTGTATTTGTTACCCTTTCCTCTTATATGAGACGCCCCTCTGGTGTTGGTACGGAGGATTGAGGCTCCTTGATTGCTGGGCCAGGGCACAGGTCTCACATATGTCATCTGAGCTGCCCTTATCATCTGTTCTTTTATTATATTTTTCTTTTGTCTCAGTGGGTGGTTACTTTCGTAGTGAAGGTAGGAATTTGAAAAACATTCTTTCCTATACACTTGAGATACATACTTCCTATTAATTTTGTCATTTTTAATATTTACATCCAAATAATGAACCTCTGTGTCTTGAATTCCATGTGTAAATTTCAAGAATCCCATATTACTAATATAGTTGATAAAGGGAGTAATAAGCTTGTACGGGCCTTGCCAAACTCTCTCTCTCTCTCTATATATATATATATATATATATATATATATATATATATATGTTCCTTAAATAATGATTCAAATATAACATTCTTTTCCCAATATAACATTACTATATTGGCAAAAATTGGTGCACAACATGCGCCCAAGGCCACACCATCAAGCTGATAGTAATATTCCCCCTGAAAATAAATAAAATTATTTTTAGTACCAATTCCATGTTCTCAATCTAAAATCATTAACACTCAAAAAAACAAATTCCACCATCATTTCCTCAAACCACCTGAGACCTGCTTCATGGGGAATGATGGAAAATACATTGTTTATGTCTATTGTTACAAAGTAAAACTCCATATTAAACTCCAGTTGGCCAGTTTTGGATAAAAAATCTCAGGAGTCTATCAAAATGTGTGGATACATACTATAGAATTTCTTCAATTCATTGTCCACATACATTGCCAGAGGTTGAATTTTAGACCCTGCTGGCGTAGCTCTTGGTCTCAAAGGGGGATTTTAAATTCTGGCTTGTGGAAAAGGTTAAACAGGGGTACAAATTCATAACAATTTAACATACAGGTTGTTTTAATGTTTTTATATGTGTGCCTTTTTATGCAATATTTCTTTATGTGTATTTTATGAAAAAGCTTTTCTTGCATTTTAAATGTATGTCAACCAATGTACATCAAGTTGTGGCTATAAAGGATAGGATGTGTTGTAATTTAATTCTGATGAAGTTTCCTGTATTGGATATAAAAGCACTTAATTCCTCTTGACTCAATATTGTGAATAAAGCTGCTCATGATTTTAGTACCATCTGGTTTATTTGACTTTATATTTGGTCAGTGAACCAGCTGCTTGGGTACTGTCTTTATTGGGACCGGGTGCTTTTGGCTGGAGACCTTTGTGTTTATTAAAATAATTATGCTCAGTATTTCTTCAGTTAGAGACAGCTAGGGCATTTATCTAATTGTAGATAAGATTTTTCTGTAAATAATCTGCCTTGTAACTGACTGTTATTTTTACCTTCTCTGTGCATCATCCTGACCTCTGCATATTTAATGTTAAAATATTGTGGTTGATATTTATTATCATTTAGGCATTTCTATTTATTAACTTATGAACAGGTCATTATTTAGTAATGTGGTAAATGCCTTGTGAAGTGGCCAAATTTCTTGAGCACAATTTATATTTATATTGATATTTATATTTAAATTAAGAGCAGTCTGTAACTGTTGTCTTTGTTCTCTAGCCATTAAGTTGTGTTAGTTCTATCATACCAAGAAGAAAGCTGTGGACAATTGAAAAATGTTACAGGCATTTCCAGGGAATGTGTAAGTGTGTGTGCATGGGTGGGTGGGTGAGTGGGTGTGATTCTGTGAAAGGTGTGAAAATAATTATATCTTGTTTGACTTGTTTGAAATGCAGTTGTCATGGGTAAGGTGCAGTGGAAGACATTGTGGCTCACAGAGAGAATGGTGAGAAAGGGGCATAAGGTGCCAGGTTGAAAATCAGATCTATTTAGTGGTCTTATTAAGTGGTTCTATTAAGCGGTCATATTTTATACGCAGATGTCATTAGCTCATACCCAAACAGCAGCATATATTCCGTTTATGTTGTGGGCTTTGGTTGCATTTGGTGAATTAGTTACAGAATCAAATTTATGTGCATATTTCTTTTTTTAACTTGTTGGATACCAGTGGTATGCAAGAGACAATACCTGTGGTTGCCAACAGACTAATTTGGGACAGTGGTGTGGAGCCAATGACACCAGGATCAGCATCTCCTTTTAATACTGACACTGCCTGCCCCTGACTTACCTTGGCAGTATTGTGGTTGTCAGTGGTGGGTCTTAAACTCCTCCAGTGCCAGGCTGAGGTTGATATGTCACATGTTTATAGCACCTGGTGAGGACATTGGATTTGAATCTGCATGTTTATCTTGAAACAGCTTTATTTCTGAACAAGTATATACCCTGTCAGTCACAAATCAAAGTATGGAAAGTTTTAGTTTTGCACAGCAGTTGTTTTGTTTTGTGATCAGTTTAGTTTAGGAACAGGCAGAAAATGAGCTCTTCTGTCGACTACAATAAAATCCTGCATTGTAATATGAAGCTCGGAGACAGCTTAGTGGGTATGTAGGAGGCAGACAAAAGGCAGTGTATTACACCATAGGAGAATTTTAAAGCACAACTGAAATGCAGATATGTGCACTGGAGATGAGGCATCTGGAACTCAGTGCAGCTGAGAAAATGCAGCAGTTGGAGGTAAAAGAGAAAGCAAAGCAGTTTCATTATTAAAAGGAGATGCTCCTCCTTCTCAACAGGCACATAAGTCATGGGGAATGTAAAAGCCAAGCCCCCAGAGGCCCAGGTCAGTACAAACCTTTGTCCATAGTAGAAGGTGAAGGATAACTTTGATAGTTTTATGTGGGCAAAGAGTTCACCAAGGGCAGCAGATGAGATTTCTTTCTCCTTTGCTCATGCGTAAAGCAAATGCATACAGTTTCTAAACATAGTGATGCAAATTGTTTAAATTATGCTAAAGTTAAAGAACATCTCCTTGCATGTTTTAAGTTGACTCATGAAATGTACAGAAAGAAATGTAGAGATCATAGAAGAAAAGCAGATGACTTTATGAGTAACTATATTGCAAAAATCAGAACTTATTTTATAAATATCTGAGTGGATATACAGTCAGCACATATGAAATACTTGCACATCTTTTGATGGGGGACCAAGCCTTCAGTACTCTACCTGAAGGCAAATGGATTTGGTATGTATACTGGGAGTGTAATACTGCTAAGGAGATGGTGAAGAAGGAGAACCTTTATCTGGCTAGCAGGTTGCAACTACTTAGGAGGTGAGAGCTTAGGAACCTTTAATGGGGCAACCCAAGCCATTCCAGCAGGTTTTACAGGGAAAGGGAAAGTTGTGCTTCCCAGTATAGACAGATAGCTTTTGGAGTGAAATGGTTCAGATGTAATCAAGAACAGCATGTATGTTTTTTTTTTCCAATGAGACAGGCTAAGGACCAAAGATCTCAGGAAGCAGCAAGCTGGGCAAGTGTTACGATATTGGTGGGTTGTCTGGAGACAACACCTGTACCTAATTACAACCAAACTGTGTATCCTATACTGATGCAACAGAAAATGCCAGTGCCAAGAGGGACACAGCCTCCAACATAACCACTGTCAAGCCTGCAGTGGTCAAAAAGGAACACTACTTGCCTGGGCAGTCCACTCCAGTTAGGGACTTGGGAGGGAAAACTTTTCAGATACCCTTAGCTGATAAGGTAGCCACATTAATAGCTTTAGATGAGACTGTTGGCCCTGTTTGCTTATCCCCCCATTGTCTTTATGTGCTTGTCTCCATGCCTGACTGCATGTAACAACATGCATACAAGAAACTGCATTGTCAGAGTCCTTCCTAATTAGAATGCCAGCAAGTGTATCCTCAAACACCGCCATCTGCCTGCTCCCTGGTCCTTTCCTAATGCAGATAAACTATAACTGTATCATCCAAAAGAATATGATTTGGCAAGGAAGGCAGAACAGTAGAGACATTTGTGAGCAAATGTTAAGCAGGGAATTTTAATTTTGTTCTTAAGTTCTACTAGCCTACCTTCTAAAGGAAAGGGCAATGTTGCTCTTTGGTGTGAGTTTTTATGATGAAATGGCAGTTATGATACAGCTGAGTGATTCCTTTTTCGGTGGAAGTCCATTTCTATGAAAATACTAAACTGACAATTCAATATATATTGACATGAGAGTAGTGGAAGCAAGCTTCCCATGCCCCCTGTGCAGGAAGTGGGTCCATCCCTTATTTATTATAAGGTACTGTGAGGCTGCACAACCTTCATGTAACTTGAGTACTTTTTCAGGAATGTTCTTTCAGTTAAAATATAATGGAATAGTAGCAGCTGTGTGATATGGGTAGTCTAATGTAACTATTAAAGATTGATGGAGATGTAGAAACAGTACGGTGCCAAAGAAAATGTGAGAAATTTAGTAATGTGCTGACCAGTCTAAGTTGGATATATAAAGGTTAGAAAATCATTTTGTAGAGATAGCCTAAGTTGTGATTGGGCTTTTCAATGATGGCCTGTCTAACTAGTTAAATTTCTGCTTATTGCTATAGTATAGCCCCTAAACATTGTAGTGGTAAAGCTGATTCAGTTAATTTTTCCTCTTTATAGAGGTGGTCTCACCATTTCTAAACTCCTGGGTCCTATCAGTGATCCAGCTAGCTATTCAGTGTGTTATAAAGGGATTTATACCTAATTCTGCAAGTTTGTTGACAATGCCTGTGTGGGGTATTGTATCAAATGTTTTCGCCAGACCTAGGTAGGCAGTATGCACTGTTTTTACCTCATCCATTGCCTTAGTGGCCTTTTCAAAGAAGTCCACCAGATTCAGAAAGCATTTCCTTCTTTTGACAATTCCAGACTGGGATAGATCCAGTGTCTGGGGTCTCCCATATCCTTGTTGATAATTTCCATGGCTTTGCAAATAAGACTAGTCAGACTAATAGGTCTGTAGGTTCCAGGATTTGTTATAGGTCTTCCCTTACAAAGACGGATGACTGTCACAGTCCTACATTCACGTGGCACAAAGCCCGTTTTAAGACTATAGTTAAATAATGACTCCACAGATCCTGGTAAGTCATATTTTAGACTGCTCAGGAGCTATCCTGGGATTTTTTGGGGCTCACTAAGGCCATGTTCTTGGCTTGGGTGAGCCCAGCAAGTAACATGCTCCTAGTATAGTTATTTTAGATTATTTTTTGTGAGATGGTTGAAGGTGAGAGGGGGTAAAGTTGGAACTGAATTTGTCTACTAACAGGTTTGCTATATCATCAGGCTCAGTGAATGTGTCACTATTAACCACCAGTTCAGCACATTGCTGTCTGCTATCCTTGAAGTTTCTGACATAGCTGTCGAAGGCCTTTGCTTATCTTTCACATGGGAGGCTATCTTAACCTCAGAGTTGACTTTGCTTGACCTAACTAGCCCTCTTAGTTGCACATTTAGACTGATGAGAAAGTTTTTATCTTTATAGGAATTACCATTCCTGATTTTTGCTGTTACTGTTTTTCCTTTGTTGTATATCCTGTTTAATTTGGGATGCCACCTTGGCGGTTTGTTTCTAGGTAAAGTCCTGGGCTTACTTCTGATAGGTACAGCAGTCTATATGCAGCTGTTGACATGGTTGTACAGAGTTTCTGAGAGAGAAATAGTATAGCCTGCTGTGTTCTCCAGGTTGTGGAGGAACACTGAATTTTGACAAACCATTACTTAACAAAAGGTAATTTACCTTAGAATAGTTCCTAACTGTTGCTGGTTTTAATGGGATTGCAGAGTTGATTTTGATTTCGTAGAAGGTTGGACCTTATCAGGAAGGAGGAGACATGGGGGGTACAGCATTGTCCCATATTTGTGAGCACAAAGTCCAGTATGTTTTAGCCTCTAGTGGGTGTATTCACTATTTTGTCTAAGGTATTACAAAGTCCAGGAATCTCTGTGCCTGTAGATTTGAGGCTGTGTAAGATTTGCAGTCTATAGAGGAGTAATTAAAGTCTCCCATGAGTAGGGTGTTAGGTTGGATGATAGTTGTCTGCAGTGGGTCCATGTATGAATTGTGAGCATCTTGGGACATGTAGGGTGATCTGTAGTGGGTTAGGATATGGTACAGGATTTTGTCTATGGTGATCTGCACTTGGAGGAACTCTGGCACATTATCCTGTTAGACCACCCCAGTGCTTTGCTTGTTACTGATGTATACTGAGACACCACCACCTGTAGCCCTTGTCTGTGTCACTACTGGTCTAAAAGTGTGGAAGGCACTGAAACCTTGCACTGCCAGGGTGACTCTGCTGCTTTAAACTATGTCTTGGTAACTGCACAGATATCTACATTCTCAAGTGTGAGGAGAGCTTGGAGGAAGTGTAGTTTTTTTTTTTTTTTGGGCTCCTGACATTGAGCAATAACAACTTAAGGTTCAGCTGAGTTGATTTTGCTTTGTTTGTAGGTTTGTCAATTTGGCATTGGTTAAAAAAGGCACTGTGGGGATGGATAAAGTTTTAACCAGTATTCAAAAGCCTAGAGGGAGGAAAGGTGCAGGCCATTCTTGGCAAAGCAATGTGGTCTGTTAATCATGTCCTCCTAAGCTGACAAATGTTGGATCACCTTAGAATGACACCGGAAAGACAGTTATTTGTTGAATGAAATAAATTATTTATTGTTCATATTGTGACATCATCCTTGGTGATGGTAATATGCTGCTTAATGCTAGGCTCATACCAGCCTGAAACACTTAGTCTGAAAACTCCATAATGTCTCTCTTCACATAGTTCAGGGATGTACATCTCAGTTCATGTATACCTGCATAGGCTGTGATGGAATCATACTGATTCCTGTGGTGTAATGACTTGAGTGCATGTGTCATTTAACAGATCCTGGCTCCAAATAAGGCGCTAACAGTTATCTTTTCCTTGTTCAGCCTGGTTAGAAAGGTATCACTGTAGCTTACAATGGAGTCCCCTATGATGAGAGTCCTGGTTAGAAAGGTATCACTGTAGCTTACAATGGAGTCCTAGCTTACAATGGAGTCTCCTATGACGAGAGCCCTGGTTAGAAAGGTATCACCATAGCTTACAATGGAGTCCCCTACGACAAGAGTCCTGGTTAGAAAGGTATGACTGTAGCTTACAATGGAGTCCCCTATGATGAGAGTCCTGGTTAGAAAGGTATCATCGTAGCTTACAATGGAGTCCCCTACGACGAGAGTCCTGGTAGAAAGGTATCACTGTAGCTTACAATGGAGTCCCCTATGACGAGAGTCCTGGGAAGTGTGTTTGCTTGTCTTAGGGGCTTAGGGTTTCGGGCTCCACTGAAAGAGACAGTATGTGTGGTGTTAGATGGTGTTTTTTCTGAGTGACTTTGGAGTGGCAGAGGCATAGCTTTGACAATGGGAGGTCTAGGCAATATTTTTTGTTTAGGAAGATGCCATTTATGTGCTTCAGCATATATAAGTCTATGTGTGTGTTGTGTGTTATGTGAGGGGGGTGTTGTATTTGTGGTTTCAACAGCTTGATTTGTGCTTGTATGCAAGAGTTTAACCTCCAGTATAGATGTGTCTTGTATAGCATGTCTGCTTCTTTAAGGATTAAGTGGTTGTCAGTAAACATGCAATTGCTACATTGGGGGGAGTCACATTGGGGTTAGAAGGCTATTAAGCGTGCTTTGTTGGTGCAGATAAATAAGGATGCTCTATTGGGGCAGATTATGTTATATAGTACTATATTCTACTAACTTTAAACTTTATACAATACTGAATTCTACTAAATCTCTAGACATTTCCACTTGATGCCCAGCTCGCTGCTCTAAGCTTATTGGCACACAAAGTATTTTCTGTATAGTACTTCTTATATGGTACAGTTTTATGGACTATTCCACAGCAAAAATTTATTTTCCAGGCATTTGCTTCTGTATAGGGCATTGCTAACCTACACAAAAGAACAAAATTTATAGAAGCACAGAAAAAAAACAGAAAACTAACTAATTAGCCTTCTGGCCAATAAAATGACTACACTGTGAATCCTTTGTGTATTTTCCAACTTAGATAGACCAGGCAAACACTTCTTGCCACAAGATGAATGAACACAGTCCTTCTGATGTAAAAACACAGTAGAAGAGACCTACACATAACACTGCTACCACAAACCAATTAACCAGCTAGCTTGAAATCTCTTACTGATGGGCAAATGCCAAAATTTACATCTATATTTTGTACTGTATCCGCCACATTAGTAAACCTTATAAGTGTGTTAAAATTTAACAGATACGTATAAATTTTACTAATGCAATAGATAAATATTGAATTTTTTGTCCACATTACAATAAAAAATTTCAAACTATCGCCTCAGGTAAAAGTTAAAATGTCTTGTAAATGGCTCCCCAGACCATAGACAACTATCACTAAATGTCATTTCCAAACAAACTGTAATGCATAATTGTTGTTGGAACCTCTGTCTGGATGTGTGCACACACAGGCACACACACACACAAAACAATACTGCTGCTATGTCCAAGGCAAATCTCATGGCTGCTATTACATAACCCTGCCTGGCCTAACCTGGTTTCTCTAGATTGCTGAAAGGAGTGTTCTGACCCTTGACTTCAGGTTATAGAACAATAATATTATAGTTTATTATTACTTTTTATTTTTGCGATATCTCTTGCCTAATACTCTTATGGCCAGATTCTATAAACCCTATACGGTCTGTTTACACCATATGCATGTCACACACAGTAGCACACTGTTTTGAATTCAGTAAGCAGCTCTACACAGTGTGTAGAGCCATGCAAACATGGTAAACATAGTGGCATGCTAATTGCAGCATAAGCAGTTAAACTGTATTCTAATAAACCAATTCCAGATGGAAGAACTATTCAACAAGCTATAAAATAAACCATGTAGACTCAGTGCTGGTTTTCCCTGTGAATTCAAAACCTATTGGAATACAGCCATGGAAAGGAGTCTACACAGAAAAAATGTTAGGGGCTGCTGTTGCTTTAATTCATGTGTATGTGCAACAGGTTGAAGTCTATGCTGCTGCTAAGAGACCAAGGCCAAGAAGGAGAGGTGTTTTTAGACCCCATTTAACTTATCACAGTCTGCATGATGTGGAAATTGTAGAGCCTACAGGGTGGCTAGAGATGCACTACAGGAACTCTGCAACCTCTGTCGTCCTCAGCTCAGACGTAGGGCAAACCAAGGGGAACTTATACCAGTGGAGACAAAGGTATGTGTAGCACTTAGAATTTTAGCTACACGAACCTTTCAGAAACCAACAGAAGACATGCTGGGGGTGTCACAGGCATCAGCATCCAGGATTTTCCATGAGTTCCTGAATGCTATGCTCCAGCATGCCATATATTTTTCCCATACTCCTGAGGACAGGGCCACAAATGTGCAGGAGTTCTACCCTGTAGCACATTACCCTGAAGTACTGGGTGCCATAAATTGTACACATATAGAAATTAAGGCACCACCAGGGGAACATGGAAGGCTCTACATAAATAGAAAGGCTTCCATTCTAGTGACTGCCTAGTCATGTGTAATACCAAGGGAATCATCTTGAACACATATGCTGGCAACCCAGGCAGTTAGTACAACTCACATATCTGGCACATCTCCCAACTGCTTTCAAATGTTCACTGGGGGGGATATCCCACAGGGTAATTTACTGGGAAATGCAGGTTATGCATGGGAACCATGGCTGATGACGCCTATCAGAAATGCACATACACCCGCTGAAGAATGCCATAATGGGGCACATGCTCAAACAAGAAATATCATAAAGTATGTGTTTGGGCTGCTGAAGTTGCAGTTCAGGTGCCTAGATACATCTGGGGGAGACCTGCAGAACAATCCACATACATGTACTGAAATATTCACAGTGTGTGCCATGCTATACAACACCATCCTGAGAAAGCAGGTTCAGCAGGATCAACAAGGGGAAGGGACACACACCCCACCACTAATGGCAAGGTCACCCCTGCCACAAGCAGGTGAGGAATCAGAGGGAAAACTAGCAGCTGCTGTGGGTGTAGGCAGATGTAGGCATGTTCAATATGCCTTCGCATTGGCCAAGAGGCAACACATAGTGCAATCACTCACCACCTAAGGGCTAAAACCTTCCTCCTATGCACATACATATAGTAATATTGATGAAAGGCAATGCTCACAACCTTTACCCACCCATGTATTGGCTGTTTACTGCTAGCATCAGACAGAGTCAGCACTGAACTAAAACTGTAGCAACTGCTGGATTTACAAGGTAAGTGTTGAACCTGGAGTGTATTGTGTAATAATATAAATAAATGGCATATCATTGCATGTTGATACTTGGTAATCTAAGCAAGTAAAAGGTGGGTGATTTGCACAGCAATGACTTTAACCTGTGACAGCAGAGCTGTATGTGAAGGCATGTGTTCTCTATTAAGTAATAGGCCTCAGGCATCAAAGATTTACACATTCATATCTCTCAAAAGTGCTGATGGTCACCAAATGTCCTCAGTTTGGCCTCATACTTTTGTATTGGAAAATCATTAAAGAGAGAAGTTAGAAAGTAATGAGACACATTTCAGTTTCAGACTTCACAACCCTCACAAGATTATTAACAATATTGATGCAAAAAATATTTGATTCTATCAAGTGTCCAACATTCAAAAACCAAAATATGTCAAAGGTGCAATTAGCAAAACAACAAAGCAAACACAGCTATACTAAGGACTAAGTCAGCTATGCACCCTGAGCATCAGACACAAATGTTATGTATCCCTGAATCCAAAATATAGAAAACAAAGATATGGCACAGTTATCATCACTTGCACAGGGTGTTGTGGGGGGGGGGGGCAGGAAGCCTAGGCTGACACAAAAGTTGGTGAGTGTGTGTGACTAAGAAAGAGAAGCAGGCAAACATTTGGATAAATAATAAATGGCTAGTGAGACAAAATGAGCTTTAAGCTTCAAGGCTGAATCATGTAACTGTTGTGTGTATGTCTGTATGGGTCCTCCAGGTGAAATTGGTGTGAGTATCTGCATGAACACAGCCAAGCTCTGTGCTAGCTGTACATCTTTGTATGTTGGACAGGTGTGAGCCTTGCATGGCAGAGGTGGCAGTTCATTGTAGTCATACCCAACCAAGAGAACCGGCTCTGCTAGTAGCTGCACTGGCACATCCACACCGATAGTCAGATGAACCGCTGCTCCCATCACAAGGACGACCAGGACCATGACCCAGTGGCCTGCCATGTCTGGGTGTGGACACCTCAACCACTGATATAACAGTGGAAGTAGTGACACTATGGGAGCCTGATCAGGCATGGCCACTTTGGCTAACAGCAAATGATGTGGCTGACCTACACCCACAAGGATGCTGTCCCCCTCCCAGCAGATATTCCATCACAGACACTGCTCATTCTGTCATTCATCTGATCCATTGTCTCAGGAACACAGTGGAGGCAGTCATGCATGTTAGCCTTTGCCACATCTACAACCTTCAGCATTTCTCTGGAGGACCTACAGATACATGCATGTGCCTTCATGATGGCCCTAAACATATGCTGAGTGACATGGGAAGACGCACCTGAATCAGGTGAAGGATGGACAATGGGCCTTGCAACTGAATCAGGTGAAGGATGGACAATGGGCTTCCTCCAAGCACCCCTAAATACCTTCCTGTGTGGCACCTTGCCCACACTTTGTCTATGGCCAGAGTCAACATGCATTGAAGCCACAGCAACCACATGTCCCTGATCGACTGTCTCACCCTCCACCTGTCCAGTATCTGAGGGCTCACTGGAATGTGTTGGCATAGGCCTACTGGCTGGGTCTGATGGAATTACAGGAGATAGTTGAATGTCAGCCTCAGTGTCAGATTCAACCTCTGCATCCCTGACTGTGCTGCTATTTGGCCATCATCATCATCATCGGAGTGTGCCAGGACTCTGACATCAGGTGGTAATAGTTCTCCACTTCCACTGTCAGGATCACCTGTGATAATAAGCAACAAACACAGGAAAGAAATTAATAGCTACACTACTATAGTCAAATGTATGCTAACAAAGTAATAGTGGTGCCACTACTACAGACAATAGAACAATACAGACAACAGTCCTGACACCCACATCACACATACAGATAAAATAATATATTTCTTTGAACTGTTCATCACTACTGACAAAAAAGATATTTGGCTTACCATGTGTAGTTGATGTTATTTATGCTTCTCATGGACAATGGTCCAGGAAGAAGTTAAGCAAAAGTTAAGGACAACATTATCACAATTAATAGTAACACAGGGCGGTTAAAACCTTTTGCCATTTATATGTCCAATAACGATACCTTTAGCAAGAACTTAGATGACAAATCCAATGTACACCCATGTGTAATCAATCAAAATGTGTTGTTAACTGTAGCAATCTACAACTCCCCCTAAACAAATTTATTGTTAAACAGAACAGAGATATTGCTGTCAGTATTTTACTATACATGAGTATTTAACAGTTGAGATGCATAAGCCTACCTGAAGTTCCTCCTGGTACATACTTGTTGCCCCTGAAACAGGAGCACCAATATGAAGGACATGCTGTTCTGCACTTTCCTGGGAGCTGTCTGGATCCCTGACAGTGGACAGGAAATCTTCATTTGCTGTTAGTGGTGGCTCTGTGGCAGGCCTCTCCCTATACCCATCTGATCATGGGCCACTGCACCTTTTCTTCTCTGCAGATGAAATCATGATAGTGGCCCTATGGCGCTCCTGGTCATATGTCCTGCTGTGGCTACTTACCGCATTCACATCAGCAACCATCTGCTGCCAAGTTTGTATTCTGCCTGACATATCTCCACATCCCCTCTCAAGCAGAAAGGCATCATGTTGCCTAAAAGCTTCCACAATGACCTGATTTACAGGGTCAATGAAGGGTGGTTTTGCGGGATTGAGACACCTGGTTGCCATAGTCCTAGGTGACCTAAACACAACAGAAGGATAATACGCATAAGTATCACATAACTAAAAGTCCTGCTTCCAGATAACACATAAGAGGTAGCATTTCATTATTACCCATTGGAGAAACATAAAACAGTCAGGATATTGAAATATAAAAAAGGAACTGAGTGGTTGTAACTTATTACATTCATACACAAAGCAATGTTGGATGCAAAACAAGGAGAGTACCAATAGCAAGATATTGTCTGTGCCAAAACAGAAATGCAGCATTGCTCACCCCCCCCCCAAAAAAGGCAAATGACACATTTTGCTAAGAAACGATTAATGAAATGCTAGGAGTGCTATTAAATGAACTGTCACTTAAACATGTCTACAGATTTAAAACAGAACATTGCATTTTAAGCTATTGCCAGTCATGTTTACTTGTGGCCAGCACTCCCCCAAAGGTGTGTATGGTCCATCTTAGAAGGCTTACATCCTTGTGTCATTGACAATCTAGACCACTTACCATTTCACAGAAATAACAATAGAGTGTACACAGAAAAAAAACAGTTGTAACATTAGAACTTGTGATGACAGTTAATAAGGCTGTGCATCTGAGAAAGTGAAATGGCCTGACAAACTTGTCTATGCCATCAGTATGCTTCTATGAAATGCATACAGATAAAAATCAGTATTTGGTAATACAGATATATTAATTACATTTCAGCATATGCAGTATATAGCTGAAAATGCAAGCATACCTTCTCAAGGTCAGTAGTCTTCTGTGCAGATATATCCCAAATCAATAAACACTTCTGTGTTATCGACATAAACAAGTCTCCTCACCTTCAGGTTCCCTAGCTACACTGTTGCATTTTACGGTGTAGATTCAGAGCTGTGAGCACAGTGAAGATGCAAATGAGGTGCTGAATCCCAAATACTTGGCTCCATGTATCAAATTTAAACATAGTGCAGACATTTCATCAGTGTTTGTGTTGCTGGTGGATTGCAGGTGTGAATGAGAGCAGGAAAACACAGCAGCAGTTCAGGTTGCCGTACATCCAGTGGATGTGTCCACCAGGTTAGACTTATAAAGTGCAGAAGTAATTGTATCAAGACTTGAAATGTAAGCAATAGGCATAGAATTCACTGTTTCTGTTCAGTAACATCCAGTCCCTTTATTTGTTGATAACTGTATATTATTGCCATTTAATATTCTCACACATTTTAAGGACAGTGATACAGAATGCCATACAGGCTGCATGTCTTGGATTACTGGTCAGATAAAACAAGAATGAGCAACAAACACAGAGATATAAGACAGAGCTGGATTTTTGCAAGCAGTAGTCATAAATGGTAGTGTGATCACTCAGTGCACTACATCTGAAATTAATACATGTACACATAATTGTCATATGGTTTGTTAGTACTGTGGATGACACTGCAGTTGGTTGTATTAAGAATGATTTCACTTCCCTACTGCAAAGCTTTTTGTGCAAAAAGGGATAGGACACTCTTACTGTGTTCTGAAGGTTCATTGGAGTGAGTTTAAATCCAGACCAGTGTAAAAATATTTCATATGTATCAACAAACATTTTGTAGTGTTTATTTCATAGATTGCTTTTCTTCATTTCAACTTCTTTTCTCTTTATTTATTTTTTTAATGCCAGTGTTTGCACAGTGTGTAGCTTAGTGCAAGAAAGGGAACTGGAGAAACACAATGAATGTCAGGTTTAGCTTTGCTTATCTCGTTTGCGTGGCACTTAACAGTGTGCAGACCCAGACTAGTGGCCCACACAGGAAGCAGATAGAACACCTGCAAACAGGGCATTTGTAAAAGTGTAAAGGTCAAAAAGGATACATTGTTGCAATTTTTGCTTTCCATCATGCAGTGCCGCTAAGCAATATTGTGCGGCATTTAGCAAGGTTAAATGTGAATATAAATGGCAGAAAGGTGGAACTCCACAAGAAAAAGATTTATTTGTGTTTCCTTTTGGAGTTCCGCCTTTCTGCTATTTATATTCACATTTTTCATCAGTTTGTGGTTTTATAACTTTTCATCATTTAGCAAGGTTCCCCAACACCTGCAGCCATCAAACACCTGCAGACAGGACACAGAAAGTCAACAAATGAAAACAGATAAATTCAATTATTTCTGTTGGGCACCATGCAAGCATGCCAATCAGCTTTGTGCAGCAGTTAACACACAGAACTTAAGAATGACTAGGAAATTATGGAACTGTAATGTAACTACTCCTGTGCCAGCAGTTGTAAATGTAGGGCTGTAATACTGTTGGTCCTGGGTTGTAGCATAGGGTGTGTAACCTGTTTTTACAGTCCAGTTTATAGCAAGGAACAGAAAAATATACAAGAGTTATTTCAACATTCTTGTGGCAACAGGTCTAAGTGTAGGGCTGCCATACACGTGGTCCTGGGTTCTAATACAGGACATTCCAGACATTTTTACTGTTCTTCCATTTCCCATTATATTCAGTCTCACTTATATCACTTTAGATAATGGAACTGATATGAATTATATGTATGAGGGATAAGACACCCTTATTCTGTTTTCAGATATATGACTGAGGGTACACTGTCTACTATATTTCTGTAAGTATAATTCTGCTATCTGGACTTAGATGGCCTTCACACTTAAATAAGACACATATACAAGGGCAAACGTCCAGTCTGGTGGACCCCAGCCATAAACAAACTTTACAATAAGAGGAGAAATCTGTTGCATGATAGAGCAAAATCCATAAAAGAGAAGACACCTTTGATCATTATTAGTAAAAAAATACGAGCACTCATAAAATCATCCAAGGCCAACTTTGAGAGAAAAATTGCCATAGATTCAAAAGACAATCATAAGGCCTTCTTCAGCTATGTTAGAAACCTGAGTGGAAACTCCCAGATATGCTCAGAATTAGTCCAAAATGATACAAAAATCACTGAACCCACAGACATTACCAACATACTGGCAGACAGGTTCAGTGCAAACTTCACCCCCCTCTCCCCCCCAAAAGGAGAGATAACTATCCCAGCGGAGTGCAGCCTCCCAGACATCTCAAATGTGCGGGTGAAAGCTGCTCTCTCTAAAGCTAAAAACACAGCATCAATGGGACCGGATGGTGTCCCCGGCTGTGTGCTACACAAACTCAATGAGGAACTAAACCCGCACATAAGGCAGCTGTTTAATCTTAGCCTTACCACAGGATACGTGCCCAAGGAGTGGCATACAGCAACTGTAGTCCCACTCCACAAAGGCGGTGCCTCTACGGACCCTGGTAATTACCACCCCATAAGCTTAACAAGCCTGGTCTGCAAAGCTATGGAGAGGATCATAATGGAACTCATAAACAAAGACATAGGGGACTTGCAGACATTGGACCTGACCCAGTTTGGCTTTGTCAAGGGCAGATCATGCCTTTTGAACTTGGTTGACTTCTTCGAAACAGTCACCAAGGCCATTGATGAGGGAAAGGCAGTCCATACAGCCTACCTTGACCTTGCAAAAGTTTTCGACACAATACCCCACTTGGGTATTATAGAGAAACTTACCAGCTTAAATGTAAACCCATATGTCACAAGATGGATTGCAAACTGGCTAAAGGACAGAACCCACAAGGTTAGAGTAGCTGGCGCCATGTCAGACTCCAAGCCAATCACAAGTGGTGTCCCACAGGGCTCAGTCCTTGGCCCCCTTTTGTTCGGCATCTACTTCTCAGAAGTACAGGCAAACATAGGAGGACTATGGCTGACAAAGTTTGCAGATGACTACAAACTGGGAGCCATAGTGGAAAGTACATCGGACACAGATATTCTTCAGAGGGGTCTCACGGAAACTGATAGCTAGTGCCAGAGCCATGGCCTGAAGTTAAATGCCAAAAAATGTATAGTCATACCCTTCAGGAAAAACAAGGTAACCCCAAGCTACCATATAGGTGGCAATCCACTAAGCACAGAAGAGGTTATCAGGGACCTGGGGACCCAGGTTGACAGTGGCCTTTCTTTTGACACTCACATTGCTAAAGTGGTTAGAAAAACCTTCTACATTGCCCACCTGATCATGAAGGGATTCACATCCAGATCAAGTGAGGTCATTGTTCCCCTTTACTCTTCACTTATCAGACCAATGATCGAGTACAATGCCCCATTCGGGATGTATCTCACCCGACACCTGCAGCAATTGTAGAGACCCCAAAAGTTCCTCACCAAAAGGATAAAGGGACTCCAAAATCTGTCATATGCTGCCAGACTGAAGAATCTCCAGCTCTATTCAGTCGCATACCATCTGCTCAGAGGTGACCTGTGCCTGACATACAAGGCCATGTCCAACCCGGAATTAATGGACATGCTCCACCTCAAAAAATCCAAATTTACCAGATCCACTAGAGCAAGCTACTTAAACTTTAGCACGGATATAAATAGGACATGCTGGAGGGATAGATTTGTCACCCAGAGACTCCCTATGTTGTGGAATAAAATCCCGGTCCATGTGAGGCAGAGCACCTCGCTGGCTATGTTCAAGAGAAATCTTGACCGGTGGATGGGAGATCATAGGTTTACCCCGGGAATCATCTCTGTGTCACTGCTGGACAGAGGCACAACAAACTAATGGGCACAGTATTTTTTAACATAAGGGGTGGCGTAAGCCACAAACTCTGGGCTAGGCTTATAAATGCCTTAGGGCAGATAGCCTAGTATAAACCTATGAACCTATGAACCTATAAAACTGAATCTATATGCAAGAACCTTCTCAAATCACACAAATACTTTTAACACCTCAAACTGTTAGCGGTATTTATGAATGATTCATGACTATGTACTGTATGACCAGCACTTCTTCTGTGACGATGGAAAATCACCACTGTGGAAGAAAATGTTTGTCCCATATGCATAGGTTTGAATCCCACCATTTAAAAATCAATTTTAGCAGTGTATAAAACCAAAAAAAAATGTGCCAGGACATGAAAGTTGTGCCCCGGTGCATGTCTGCAAAGTTAACTCACCTAACAGTTACCTTCCAATTTTCAAAATATATTTCCAAGCTTCAGCAGTAGATAGCCCCTCAAACTAAGGTCAAATGTCAGATTAACATTCCAGTTTAAAATATATATTTTCTCCCTACTTGGCACTGCTGCTGTCTGCTTAACATCATCCAATGTGGTTGGCATCATTGGTCAGGTTTGCAAACTAGCAGTAAACGCAGTAACATGAAATAGCGGGAAATTGTTAGTTGCCATTGCTCTAGTTTTCATTTTAGACATGTCTGGTGTTACAAGGGAAGGCACCCAGTTTAAGCAGAGAGGTGGGGTCTTCAGGAGTCCAGGGTATTTACTGGACTCCTGGTAAAGCATCACAGCCAAAGGCTTCTGCAGGGGGACTATTCTGGCTCCCAGTACAAGTCTGAGGCTTGGAGTAGTTTGGCTCAGGCTGCATCCAGTGTGACTAGCATCTCATGCACTGGAGAACAGTGTAGGTACCATTTCAGTGACCTACAAAGGCACAAGATGGATACACTTAACAAGTGGTTGACTTGAGTTTCAAAGTGGTGATAGAAAGCTTAATATAGGCAAGACTGTTATGCATAATGCTTTTCTTTTTTTCTTTTCTTTTCTTTTCTTTCCACAGCTAATGCCAAAATAGAGTTGAATTGCCAGGCTCATGCTGATCAACTGGAGAGACTAAGGGAAGCAAGTGGTATGTATGCAGCACAAGAGGAGTATTACTGTAGCTTAAAAGTTAATGCTAGAAGTTTTTGTATTCTATACAGTATTAGCAAAGTGAGCATGCATATCCTAACTGTAATAGCAAGTATGCATGCATAAGTGTGTAGCACTAACCAGCTTTAGGAGTCAAGTTTAAGACTCTAGTCAGAGGTTGTGGGTTGAAATACCATGAGTAGCAACTATAAAGTACTGCATTTCTTTCATAATATTACATACATTTAACTCTGTACAAGTGGCATACATGCCCTGCTGCTAACTGTAATCAGTATACTTGGACCAAGCACATGTGCAATATATGGACATTGCAAGGATTATTTTGAGCAATCTGTAATTATAGTTTGTAGTTGATAGGGCATATACATAAATATAATAATTCAGTTACAATAATTGTATAATTGTGATACTATACTGTATGTCACATATGATGGTACTCATTTTATCCCTTTTTTCTCTCACCCCAACCCTTATCTCTTTTTTGTTTACTTTTATGTGTCATCAAAATGTCTCCATGTTATCCATCTGCAACAAATCACTAATTGCTTCACAGCACAGCAAGGTAGGCAGCCCCAGTGGATCAGCCTTCACCAGCTCCAGCACCAATGCCCAACATATCTGGGAACCTATCTGGCAGCACTGCCTCTGCTGCCCCTGCACTACCTGTGCCCTCAGGTAGTACTGCCCAGGCAGCTGATGCTGTGGTACAATCTTGGAGTAGTGGTGGAGCTGGGTATTTCATCACTTTCCAGGAGATGCTAGGGTTGGTGTGTAGGGTTGTGCATTGCACCATTGATGTACATCTACTCTGGATGGAGAGGCTACTCTCACTCATGGTACATAGGGGATGAAGTTGTCAAGCACTCCAGCAGCCAGTGTAGTAAGTGGACAGTGATGACAGTTCAGTGGGTGAGTACTAGATTCTCACTGTCTCCATGTTTGACAGGCATGAGCCTGGGTTGCACCCTCCCTCATCCCAATCATGATATCCCCAACCTTATGTATCCCTCACCATCCCTGTTTCTTGTCTTGTTTTTCTGCATCTGCTTCCTCACCTATGCAGCTTATGTGACCCAGAAATACCAACATCCCTTACCCTGCATTCCTCTCTTACTGAATTAAAAAAAAAATGGACACCTGTCCCACAAAAAAAAAAAAATCATCCCATACATAGCTCTCTATTTCATACATGTCTTCTTGACACACTTGCTTCAGTCCAGTTGGCTATACAACGATTGTGTTGTTGTCACCCCTCTTTCTGGAGGTGACAGTCCAAATTCAGCTAATATTCTGCAAATATTTTTGGTTTACACTGTTGAAGAAATGGATAGATATGGTTCTTTCCTACCTCCATCCTGCACATTCCTGTATTGCTTTCCCTTTGTTCTTCCCCATTTCACTACTTTCCTATTTTAACACCTATAATCTGGTCAAAAAATTGAGTCACACACAACACACATAAGTACCAAAAAAAGCAATGGATCCCTTCACTTTTTGGCCTCCACGCTTGTGCAGAGTTTGGCATCTCACAGTAATGCCAAGCAACAGTGAGCAGCTCTGCAATGCTGCTGTTACCTCTGCACAATGCCACTTAACCACTCTGCACTGTCGACACACAGTAACAAGTGCTGAATGTGCTATAAAGAATAATGCCATTGAATCACCACTGTTTATTTAAAAGCATTAGATACACCTGGATTCAAACCCAGTATCATCTGGGTCAAAAAGAAATGTGTCAGTGCATTTATGCCTGCTGCCACAGAGTCAGCTAAGCAGCAGGTGTGTTTCATACACTGAATACTACCTCTCAGAATTTTAGCAATTAGATCTTTGTGCACTGCTTAACTACACGCAAACAGGAAAAGTAATGAGAATGTGTATCTCGCATTTGCAGACACTTTGCCTACCATCGCACAAACCTGCTGCTCACTGTTGTGCTATGCAAAGTAAATATTACCATGTAGTAGTACTGTTTACTGTCCATTTACTCTTCATGCCAAGAAACTATATGTGGAAATATAACAAAATGAAGGCCCTGTCTAAGGATATGTCAGATATTTGCAATGTAGCCATGTGTTACCCCCCCTCCCCCCATGTACTGCAGCCATGGCCACTCAGTACTTTTTGTTAAATATATTAACTACACTACATAAATTAATAATACATGTGTGATATACCATGCATGTCAGTCTGGCAACATGCAGAACTAGAACTATCTTTACAGTTGAACATGCCTACACATTCATTTCATGCAGGTCTCCCAAAATCATTTCTCCAACATCCACTGGTGATGTCATCCATCTGCAGCCTTGTAAATGTCAGACTTTTGCCATGGTGCTTGTGTAAAGTACTGAACTCTGTATTCTGTATACTTAGATAAGTAGGGGGTTCTGTTCACACTGCATTCACCTGGTGTGTGTGTGTGTGTGTGTGTGTGTGTGTGTGTGTGTGTGTGTGTGTGTGTGTGCGTGTGTGTGTGTGTTTTTGTTTGTGCACTTGCTTGACATTAGACATAGCCTTTTACACCAGTACGTGGGACACTGCTGTTACCATATTCACCTCACCAGACACTGCTGATGTCATCAGCTACATCTGATTTGTGGATGTGCACTAGTCCCACCAGGGCAGGGTCAGAGACTGGCCTGGAGGCCAGGCAGAAGTCATCTCATCCTATACGATGCAGATTACAGTGACAGGGCTTTCAGTCTATCCACAAACGTTATGGCCTGGTTTGTAGGTGCTGTATTTTCTTGGTAAGAAACTCTGTGGTCTGTCCACTTGCTGCATGCATCTGGAGAGGTATATGCAAAAGGGAGCATTATACTCTATTAGTGTTCTGATGAGGTTCAAGAACAGTGCTGTTATATCACCCTTCGAAATCCTCTGATCTGAATACGATGGCATGACATATGATATCCACAACATAGCATTTAATTACCACTGTGGACACTTGGTGGTGGAAGTTCAGGTTGCTGTCTATGTGTGTTTTCAGATCTTGTATGTCTGGGTTTCAGCATAGGGGAATGTTGTCAATGCTGTAATTCCACTTTGCAGAAGGCCAAAATAAAGACACATTTTGGCATTTATTTGTAGACTATGTGACTTTGTCACAAATCATTTATCTGTGTTAACCCCTCCTGTAGTATATTATCATTGGTGGACTCATTGATTGCACCCAGCATGCAAGACTCAGCAAACACGTTAAGCCAAAGGCTGTATACTTTAGCCTGAACTGCTGAGAAATAATTTCCAAACAGTAAAAGGCCAAGCACAGATCCCTGATGTATGCCAATGGTGACAGCTCCACTGGTACAGGTTGATTCGCCAATTTTCACAATATGTGTTCTGTTGGTGAGCCAATTGGTTACCCGTCTAATGACATAAGGGTTAATCCCTAGCTGGGAGAATTTCTCAATGATATCTGCGTGAGAGATAGTGGCCAAACCCTGGGGCAGATCAAGATAGGCAGTATGCACCATCTTGCCTATCACACAAAATCAGTATTTATTTATTATTTATTTATTTATTGACATTTGTTTACCGGGAAGGTCCACCGGGCTAGGTCCCGGGAGAAAAGCTCCAGTGTACAAACAAATCAAACAATGCAATAAAAGTATAATATATTTACAACAGGAGAAAAAAAATATTTGCCAGATTTGCTAAGTTGGCAGAAAAACATGGCATAAAATAGTAAACGTAGGTAAATTCAAACTGTGCTAAAAGAGTAAGTTCAAACAGTAAAGGAGTGTAAGGAAAATCAAGTTAATTTGAGCTAGGCTGTCAGTCTGAGAATGGGGTGACTTTAGCATCCATATCAGAAATTAAATAAAAGGGGATGGCAAGAAGGCATACGATAATGCAAGTAGACAGAGCCACTGGAGGTTAAAGAAAGACTTGGAATGCTTAAGGGGAAGAATATGAGAATTAGTACTGGTTAGTGGGATGTCAGTAACAGTTGAAGTGGAGGGAGAGTGTGTTTTAGGTACTTAGATAGTTTTGAAAGGTAGTATTGGGTCTGAGCTAGGGGAGACGAGAGTTAAGTGATAGCTGTAGATGTGGTAGAGCAGTCACAAATCCAATTGGAGAGAAGGTGCTTGTGTAGGGCTATTTTAGATTTAAAGGGATGTTGTTCATATCTGATGGAGGAGGGGAGATTGTTCCAAAGTCTTGCCATAGTCCAGGAGTGAAGGAGTTTACCTGCAGGTAGGTTTGGTTTATGAACCTGTAGTAGGTTTTGATTTTCTGATTGTAATGACCTAGAAGGTGAGTAAGGGGGAAATAAGAAGCTGAGTGCAGGGCAGTCTTGAGGCTTGAAAATACATCTATGTAGAGGTGGTTAGCTGAAGGAGTAGTAGGTAATGTGGGAATTCAAGCCATTGGAGGTTTCTTAAGGCTTTACAGTGATGAGTTGAATGACGACAGAAGCAAATTTGGCAATTTTGTTGTAACAGGACTCTACTGTTGATTTCAAAGAGGACTGCAGATTAGTCATTAAGGGAAGTACCATAGGTTAGGGAGGGAAGTAGATAGGAGAGGGGTAAGGCTTTTGTGGATGTGAGAGAAAGGAATTTGTTTTTTATGGGTTTTTGAGATATTGGATTGAATATGTAAATCAAATGTTAGATTAGTGTTTATTATAAAGCCTAACAGTTTGGTGCTAGCTACTATTTCAATTTGTATTAAGTTAATTGAGAGAATGTTATAATCTAGTATATTGATAGTGGTGTTTCTTTTAGGGGTGAATAGCGTAAGTATTTTTTTTTTTATAGTTTAAAGAAAGGTGATTTTTGTGGAGCCAAGTTTCAACAGAAGAGAAGGCTGTTTGGGGCATTTGTCGTAGGCTAGTTGGGTTGAGTCATCAGCATATTGGACTAGGGAAGTTTGTGGTATAGCTTGGTAGAGGTTGTTTATGAATAGGTTAATTAGGAGGGGGCCAAGGACTGAACCTTGTGGGATGCCAGTGGGGTTGTGGAGGTAATGTGAGATAGAGTGCTGCCATTTGATGGCATGTTGCCTATCAGAGAGATAGCTTTTAAACCAGTTAAGGGTCTGGGGAGACAGTCCTATGGAAGAGAGTTGAGAAAGAAGGATAGAGTGGGAAATAGTGTCAAAAGGTTTAGAAAGTGAGCAGATGCTAAAGAGCCAGAGTCACAGATTTTGTTAATAGTATATTAGTGCAGTAGAAGTACTGTGCCAGGGACGAAATCCATGTTGGGTTGGTGAGAGAATGTTGTTGCTTAACAGGTAGTGGACTAGTTGTTTTTGAATCCATTTCTCGAGAATTTTAGATATAGAGGAAAGAAGAGTGATGGGTTGGAAGTTTGAATTGTCAGAGATGTCAATAAGCTGTGACAACATCACAGACCACCTGTAGCATGACTGAGCACATACACCTTCTTGACACAGTTGAATACACACTTCAACAGACCCAGCACACATACTGTGTTCCCGTAGAAAGGTGTACATCAACATGCATTCATCTGACTTGGGGTGACAGCACCTGTTGCATGCATGTATTGACACATCCTGACTCTCCTCATCTGTGAGGTAAATCAACATGTCATCATGGACCTTTTCTAAATGGACATTAATAATATCCTGGCTATGTGCAACAGACCTGTGTAAGTTGTTAATGCTACATCATGTCTGTTTCATCTGTTAGATGTCCTCAAAGAGGGCATGCATGACAACAACACTATCATCCTTTTGAACTTGACAAGCTCAAGACATTTGACACAACTCCACACTGAGATATTCAATCTACACTGTCATATGTGGCCATAAGCACCTATATCACCAAGAGGGTAGACCAGTGGATCATATAAATGTGTGAAGTGGCCTATATTTCAAGTTCAGTGATCAGATCCATACATCAGGGCTGTCTGCTAGCCCCTTTCTTGTCCATTTTTTAAGTCACATACATCATGAATGACATACACATCCTGTGTCCAAACAGTTGTCTGAAGGACTACAGATTGTGGGCAGTCATTGACTCCAACTGTGATATTAAAATAATAGGGAGAGTATCAACACATACCAAAGACTGCTGCCACAGCCATGACAGCACATGAAATGAAACAAAAGCACGGGGGATTTGTTACATCATGAAAACAAATGCACAACCCAATAATAATGTAGACATCACACCCTATAAGCAGATCAAGTGGTATGTGACCTGTGTCCTTCTGTGGAAGGTATGTGGAATGTCCACCAGCATGTGGCCACAGTGCTGACTTCACCCTTGTATGTAGCATGACTACAGAGTATGTCAAGGACATCCACTTCAAATGCCATAATACCTCCATAGTTCACAGCCTTCATCACACCAATAACTGAGTACAATACACCCTTCTTCACGTACCTCCCTACACATCTTCCAGTGATGTGTAACTGAAGTGTACCACCTTTGCCACAGTGAGCTGTCACACAGCTTATTGACCATACCTAAGTGTTCTTTTTGCTGCATAAACATTACTGTCTGATGGTGCAGAATCCCCATCAAGGTGTTACACTAGATGTACATGTGATACCTGTTTTGGTGATGCACACAGCGCATACATAGCTATTTGACAACATTGATGACATGAGTTACATTCATAATAGTGTGGATTGTGCTCTCTCTCTGTATATATATATATATATATATATATATATATATATATATATATATATATATATAGTTTCACTTCATAATCTCGAAATGCTGAAATCTCAAATTTCAGCATTCCAAGATCATGAAGCTGAAAATGCTGAATGCCGAAAGTGCATAAGAGCGAATTTGAATATCTTGAATCCTCACTTATGCATTTCTGGTACGTTGCGTGAAGTGTTTGGCTGGTATAGTGTCTGAAATTGAAGGTGAGTGAGTGTTTGTGTGTGTTTTTGTATGTTGTATGTGTGGGTAAGGGTAGGGAGGTGTAAGTATGAGTGTGAGTGTTGGATTTGTTATTGTCTGTGTATGTGTGATGTGTATTTGTGTGTGTGTGAGTGTAGAATGCCGTGGTGTGAGTTTTTCTTTTTTTTTTTTTAGTTATGTGCAATCTCAGATTTGGTATATATAAGTGGGTGGATGTGAGGGGCTTGCCCCCCTGTTTATATGTAGTGCAGGGTTGTGCGGTTTGTGTGCTGTGGGTGGAATGGTATGTGTTATGTGGTGTATGGTGTATGCATGTTCATGATTGTGGGTTTCGGGATTGTGAATGGTTCGGTTTCATAGTTTCGTTGATTGGTGTTCCTGGTACAACTGTCTTCCATTGACATGCCTTCATCTGCTGTACATTAGCTTGTTTCACCTGTCTTCTTCCCTGTGTTCATTCCTACACTTCATTTCTGTGTCCCTATTCAGTACACACACTTCACCTGACGGTTTACTTTACATGGCAGTCCATGCACCCTTACAGAACATTTACACAACTTTTGTGCAGAATGCCTGTAATGGGATTTCACAATACTCTGCACTGTATACACTGTCCAGTACTGTGTTTAGACCATATACATAACTTATACTATTGTAGCAACCTTTTCTCCTGCCTCTCTCTGCCTCAGCTTCTAATAAAGTCTACTAATAGTCAGTAGTTCTTACAGCTTTCACAGCTGTAGTCTTGGAAATTGACTCTTGCCCTGGGCTTATCTCCTGTTAATATATTTGTTACTTTCTGTTTTACAAACTTATCCATATTTTCTGCATTCTGCTTACTATTGTGTGAAACTTCATACTATATTATGTTTTCAGTTTATTGACCATTTTCCAGCATGTTGTTTCAACATACATCTCATACATATTGTAATTATTGGAATTTTATTTATAACTCTGTCATGTGATTACTTTTGTTACTTGTACTTTTTGGAGCTTTTCTTCTCAGGCCTCAGCTGAAAAAGAGCTGTTGCCCAGTTGGACTAACCTGGTCAACAAGTCCCAAATAAATAAATTATGTTAAGCCCTGGTAATTATTGTGGCAGTTCGTTAAACTACTTTGCTCTGAGGTGACCAGATTTGCTATCCGTGTTGTTTTACATTTAAATGTGGTACATGGCATGAATATGTAGTTAGCTCTGCTGCACAAATATGTAGTTAGCTCTGCTGCACACCACACATCACCACACACACACATGTAAACTCTGTGTAGGCTTTGCATGAAGCCTACACAGGGTTTATTGAATTCCAGGGTTATTCTATTTTCAATATGTTTTAGTATGGTTTTAGGCATCAGTGTCAAGCTGTGTTGTATCTTCATTTTCTTTCACTGATCTGGATATCAAATAATTTGAAGAAATGCATTCAATAGTGAAAATAAAATTGTTTTGATTTAAAAAGGCTAATTATACAATGTCTCCTATTAATATTTGAAAATGTACATGCTGATTGGCCAGCCCAACCAGCATGCCCATTGTAAATCCCACATTATACAATGACCCCCCCCCCATTAATATTCAAAAACGTGCACACTGATTGGTCAGCATGCATGTTGTAAATCAGAGTTATAGTAATGGAAAAAACTATAACTCTTTTTTTACAGCAACGGAGAATGCAAGATCTTCATTGCTTCACACTGTCTCGCTATGTTAAACGAGATTAACATAGTGAGACAGCTTTAAAAAAAGCAATGGAGATTCTCCGTTGCTTTCTTTAAAGCTGCCTCGCTATGTTAAACTCCTTTAACATAGCGAGACAGTTTGTAAAAAGCAACGTAGATATTGCTTTCTCCATTGCTTTTTTCAAAACTGTCTTGCTATGTTAAACCCATTTAAAATAGTGAAACAGTTTGTAAAAAGCAACGGAGATCTTGCTTTCTCCATTGCTTTTGCCCACAGCTCTGATGTACTGTGTAGGCATATGCATGTGCAGTACATCAGAACTGCCACTGTATACCAGACAGCTGCGGAAGGGCAGCAAGGAGGCGTTATACAATGCCATTATTTAAGAAAAGTAATTATTGTTTTTCTTAAATAATGTCATTGTATAATAGCAATAACCCATTTCTGGGTGTGGGTAATGCTGAATTTACCCACAGTTGGCTTTGTTTGGCCACTCGGACTTCGCCCTCGTGACCAAACCACACCAACCGTGGGTAAATCCAGCATTACCCACACCCAGGCGTGGGTTATTGCTATAATATACGAACGGAAAAAGGTCCGGTCGTCTGGACTTTTTCCATTGATAAAAACTACCTCAAAACCTTTTTTTTACAATAAAAAAAAGAGAGAGAAGACGGAGCAACAGAGGCTTTCTTTTCTCCATTGCTTCCATTTCAAAGCATTGATATACTGGGTATGCATGGGAATGCAAGTCCCATACGCATGCGCAGTACATCAAAACGCAGAAGCAGTATACCACAACTGGCGGAAGAACAGCAATCCGCTGTTATACAAAGACATTATTTAAGAAAAGTATTTTTTTTCTTAAATAATGTCATTGTATAATAGCAATAACTGACTCCGTGGTTGTGGTATAGGTTCATAGGTTCATAGGTTTATACTAGGCTATCTGCCCCAAGGCATTTATAAGCCTAGCCCGAATTTTTGTGGCTTACGCCACCCCTTATATGAAAAAATACTGTACCCATTAGTTTGTTGTGCCTCTGTCCAGCAGTGACACAGAGATGATTCCCGGGGTAAACCTACGATCTCCCATCCACAGGTCAAGATTTCTCTTGAACAGAGCCAGCGAGGTGCTCTGCCTCACATGGACCGGGACTCTATTCCACAGCATAGGGAGTCTCTGAGTGATAAATCTATCCCTCCAGCACATCCTATTTATATCCGTGCTAAGGTTTAAGTCACTTGCTCTAGTGGTTTTGGTGGATTTGGATTTTTTGAGGTGGAGCATGTCCATTAATTCCGGGTTGGACATGGCCTTGTATGTCAGGGACATGTCACCTCTGAGCAGACGGTATGCGACTGAATAGAGCTGGAGTTTCTTCAATCTGGCAGCATATGACAGATTTTGGAGTCCCTTTATCCTTTTGGTGAGAAACTTTTGGGGTCTCTCCAATTGCTGCAGATGTCGGGCGAGATACATCCCGAATGGGGCATTGTACTCGATCATTGGTCTGATAAGTGAAGAGTACAGGGGAACAATGACCTCACTAGATCTGGATGTGAATGCTTTCATGATCAGGTGGGCAATGTAGAAGGTCTTTCTAACCACTTTAGCAATGTGAGTGTCAAAAGAAAGGCCACTGTCAACCTGGGTCCCCAGGTCCCTGATAACCTCTTCTGTGCTTAGTGGATTGCCACCTATATGGTAGCTTGGGGTTACCTTGTTTTTCCCGAAGGGTATGACTATACATTTTTTGGTGTTTAACTTCAGGCCATGGCTATGGCACCAGCTATCTGTTTCCGTGAGTCCCTTCTGAAGGATATCCATGTCCGATGCACTTTCCACTATGGCGCCCAGTTTGCAGTCGTCTGCAAACTTTGTCAGCCAAAGACCTCCCATGTTGGCCTGTACTTTTGAGAAGTAGATGCCGAACAATAGGGGGCCAAGGACCGAGCCCTGTGGGACACCACTTGTGACCGGCTTGGAGTCTGACATAGCGCCAGCAACTCTAACCCTGTGGGTTCTGTCCTTAAGCCAGTTTGCAACCCATCTTGTGACATATGGGTTTACATTTAAGCTGGTAAGTTTTTTTACAATACCCGAGTGGGGTATTGTGTTGAAAGCGTTTGCAAGGTCAAGGTAGGCTGTATGGACTGCCTTTCCCTCATCAATGGCCTTGGTGACTGTTTTGAAGAAGTCAACCAAGTTCAAAAGGCATGATCTTCCCTTGACGAAGCCAAACTGGGTCGGGTCCAATGTCTGCAAGTCCCCTATATCTTTGTTTATGAGCTCCATTATGATCCTCTCCATAGCTTTGCAGACTAGACTTGTTAAGCTTATGGGGCGGTAATTACCAGGGTCCGTAGAGGCACCACCTTTGTGGAGTGGGACCACAGTTGCCGTACGCCACTCCTTGGGCATGTATCCTGTGGTAAGGCTGAGATTAAACAGCTGCCTTGTGTGCGGGTTTAATTCCTCATTTAGCTTGTGTAGCACACAGCCGGGGACACCATCCGGTCCCATTGATGCTGTGTTTTTAGCTTTAGAGAGAGCAGCTTTCACCTGCGCATTTGAGATGTCTGGGAGGCTACACTCCGCTGGGATAGTTATCTCTCCTTTAGGGGAGAGGGGTGAAGTTTGCACTGAACCTGTCTGCCAGTATGTTGGCAATGTCTGTGGGTTCAGTGATTTTTGTATCATTTTGGACTAATTTTGAGCATATCTGGGAGTTTCCACCCAAGTTCCTAACATAGCTGAAAAAGGCCTTATGATTGTCCTTTGAATCCATGGCAATTTTTCTCTCAAAATTGGCCTTAGTTGATTTTATGAGTGCTCGTATTTTTTTACTAATAATGATCAGGGTGACTTCCCTTTTATGGATTTTGTTCTATCATGTAATAGCTTTCTCCTCTTATTGTAAAGTTTGTTAATGGCTGGGGTCCACCAGACTGGACGTTTGCCCTTTGTGGAAAGAGTCTTGGTATTATTTGGGATTGCCTGATCCATGCAGTCCTGGAGGTGTTCATAGAAGGCATTTGTAAGGGCTTCCAGCTTGGGTTGTGGTTTCCACGGTCTCAGGGGCCTTGAAGGATACCACACCAGTCTTGAGTAGTGTGAAGTTTGCTTTAGAGAAGTTCTTCACTGTGGTCTTTTGTTTGGGGTGGGGCGGATGTGGATTTCCAGTGAGATTAGTTTATGATCAGATCTCACCAATGAGGGATATACTTCCGGTGTGGAGCATTTTGTCCCCATGTTTGTGATAATGAGATCTAGTATATTTTCTCCTCTCGTGGGAACAGTGACTAGCTGTTCCATGGCATTTGAATTTATGAACTCCAGGAACCGTTGGGCTAGAAAGTTAGGGCTTGAGTAATGTTCCCAGTCTATATTTGGGTAGTTGAAGTCACCCAATATGATGGTGTTTGGAGATACATTTATACCCTCCAGTGTCTTCAGGAAGGCTGTGTGGTGTTCCTGAGTTTGAGAGGGTGGTCTGTAGCATGCTACAATTTGTAGAGCAGTTTTGCCTATGGTTAGTTGCACCTGGATAGTTTCCGAAGCTTCGTGCGTTGCCACCAACCTGGAGGTGTGGGTATCCTTTATGAATATGGATACACCCCCTCCTTTTGTGGTGTGGTCCGGGTTTTGGGGCCGGAATGCATGATATGAGGTAAAACCTAATAGTGCCAGGGTGCTCCTAGGAGCCTTGAACCAGGTTTCAGTTACAGCACAGACATCGATGTTCTCCATACCGAGAAGGGCCTCGAGTGCGTGCATTTTGAGATTTAGACTTCTGGCATTGAGCAGCATTACCCTCAGTTTCTTCCCATTTTTGTTTTCTAGGGTGGTAGGTTTAGAATTTGAGCCTTGCCTAAAAAAGGCACTATAGGGGTGGCAAGAGCCTTAGCCAATTTCCGGAATCCCAGGGGTGACAGGTGCAAGCCGTCCCTTGCGAAGCAGCGTGGCTTGTCAAGCATGTCATCCCAGGCAGACAGACACTGGATCCCCTTTGAATGACACCAGACATTAAGCCAATTGTTAAAGCTGATCATCTTGTCTCTATATTGTGGCATCATTCTTGGTGAAGGAAGGATACTGCTCAGGGTTAGGGTCATACCTGCCTGGGCTACATAATCAGAGAGCTCCTCTATGTCTCTTTTCATGTAGTCCAGGGAGGTACGTCTCAGGTCGTTCACACCAGCATGGACAATGACTGTGTCATATTTGTACTTGCCATGGAGTGACCCGAGTGCTTGTGTTATGTGGCGGATTCTAGCGCCCGATAGGCAGCTTACTGTGACCCTCTCCTTGTTCAGCCTGGTGAGTGGGACGTCAGTGTGTCTGACTATGGAGTCACCTATGACAAGTATGTTTGGTGTTGTATTTGGCTTTAAGGGCTGTGACTGCTTTGCACACTGCTTTTGTGGTTTATGTGTTGCTTGTGGGGTGTCTTGAGGTAGCAGTTGTTTGGGTGTCTGCTTTGGAGGCCTCTGCTGTTTAGGTAAATTTTTACTCAGAGCCTCCGAGTATGTCTTTGTGTGTTTATGTGTTTGATTCAGTGGTGTGGTAGCATTATGTGAGGCTGGTTTTGTGGTGTGTGTAGTTGCCTTCTCCTCCTGTCTGGTCTTGCCAGTCCTGAGTTGAGAGAGCTCAGCCTCCAGTTTGGCTAAATAGCTGCATCTCTCGCAAGTATTTGTGTTATGTGGGAGGAGGAGAGGGTTGTCTGTGTACATGAGGCAGTTATAACATTGCCTCAAGATTCCCAGATTCACCAGCTGGACCGAGAGGAGATTGACAACTGACCTTTGGACATGCTAGAATAATATTGGGAATTCCTTAATAATTGAAAACAAGGGCCAGTGGGGAGTGAGGGTGTAGTGCTTTTAATTTTTAGTGCTGACTTTTATAATTGCTTTAGTGAGCAAGTGCCAGGTAACTTGAGTGCAATGTGTTACAAGTAACTAAATGCAAAAACGACAAACAGTAACTTTCTTTCAAGTGAAACAAGGAAATAAGTACAGTAAGCAATGCAGATATCACTAGTGATCCACAGAAGTGCTGAGAAGCCGCGTATTAGGTGGAATTAGCTTCCAGGGAAATAACAAGCAAACAAACAACAAGCATATAAACAAAGCTAGATTCAGCAGGCCTGGATCTAGTCTATGCTAGAGCAAACAAGGTGTACCAATTTCAGTAAGATACAGTTCAGATATTCAGGCACTATAAACCTCTAACCAGAAATTCCCAGCTCAGAAGGGCAGAGTCCAGCCTCTTCTCCCACAAGAGTGCAGACCACGAACCTTCTTAATGTAAAATAACTGGCCTGAAGCCCAAGTGCCTAAACCAGAACTAATACACGTGGACACTGGGCTTTCAATCAGCAGTTCCCAACTTAGAAGGATGAAAGCTACCTGTCCTGCCACCACAGTGCTTGCCACAAACCTTCCTAATGTAAAACAACTGGTCTGAAGCCCAAGTGCTTAATCCAAAAGGCTTAGAATGATAGCTACACTTTAATCAAGTTACAACTAAGCAGTAATAAATACAATTGAATACTTTCGAGAATGTCTGGATTAGTGCTCAAGTTACACAAACAACGCTAGATCCAGCAGGCTCGAATCCAGTCTGTGCCACAGCAAACAAGGCACACCAACTTCAGTAAGAAGCAGTTCAGATATGCATGCACTATAAGCCTTTACCCAGAAATTCCCAGCTCAGAAGGGCAGAGTCCAGCCTCTCCTCCCACAAGAGTGCAGACCACGAACCCTCTTAATGTAAAATAACTGGCCTGAAAGCCCAAGTGCTTAAACCAGAATTAATACACTTTTAGAATAACAGACACTGAGCCCTCAATCAGCAGTTCCCAACCTAGAAGGATGTAAGCTACCTGTTCTGCCACAACAGTGCAGACCACAAACCCTCTCAGTGCAAAACAACTGGTCCGAAGCCCAAGTGTTTAAACCAAAAGGCTTAGAATGAGTTACACCAAGCAGTAATAAATACAATTGAGTATTTTTAAGATGATGCAAAAGTAAAATGAAGTAGGTAGAAACACAAGTACAGTAAAAGCAGATGAATTTTTTTTTTTTTTTTTTTTTTTTATCTGAACAAGTGCTGAGATCAAAGAAACAGATTTGAGAGCTGAAACTAGAAAACTGGCTAGTTATAAGGAAAAAAAAACAAGCTAGAAGGCTTCCCTCAAACACAGAAGGGCTTGGGGGCTCAGAAGCCTACAAATAGTCTATACCACTTAACAGAAAAGGCAGGAAATTAGCTTAATTTTTTTTTTGTCAGTTTCCCAGATGCTCTCTTTGTACACAGTAGGAGTGCCTGAAATCAGAATATGATCTCACTGCACTCAGCTGAGTGAGCAAATGAGATGAGCCCAGAGGCAGGCTGAGGGGCGGGCAGTAAGATTTACCCACGGTTGCCTTTGTTTAATCACTTGGGCTTCGCTCTCATGGTTAAACCACATCAACAGTGGGTAAATCTTCAATATACCACACCATGTTGTCAGTTATTGCTTAATGGCATGATATTTCTTCTAACAATCTAATGTAGTCACTTCCTACACATTGAAAACAATAGATATTATTACATAATTTGCAGTGTCTACAACCATACTTCTCAACTTTCCCTAATTTTTCAGGGATGCCCCTTATTTTCCTCAAATGTTAGCTCTGTCCCTCTTAATACCTCCTAAAATTGGTGAACATTAGAGAAAAGGTCGTTAATTACACTTAACAAATAATGAAAATAATTAGAGTTATAGTTTCCTTTTACTTGAGACATTCTGTACTGATTCACATTCTCTTATTCTGCCATTTCCTCAGGTTAATTATTATTCATTTAAAATGATTACTTCTGGATTTCTTCCTGATTCTTTTGAGATTTGCTCCTGATTGGCTGAGAGCTATGCTGAGAGCCTTCATAGTGGTCTAGTTCAGCCTCTTTCCTCTCAAGGATAAAAAGTAGACAAAAAAAAATTCAATATTTATTAGTAAACCTTATATAAATGTCTGTTATTTTTTAACAGACACTTTTAAGGTTTACTAATATGGCATATACAGTAGAAAACAGATATTTAAATTGCAGCATTTATTTATTACTTCCTACTTTTTTTTCTGCTCTCTCTATTCATCTGCATTCCAAACTAGAGCTGCCATCCTTCCTTCATTTTCGACCCCCAGTAGAGATGAACAGCAGTTGAAGAAAAACAGACTCAGACTGACACTGACTTGATGAGGTAACCAGGCCAGGAATGAAGTTAAGTATTTTTCATTTTTTTTAATTATCTGCCTATAGTGAGTGATTTGAGTGATTTATTCAAAGCTGCCAATCAAACAAAGAAAATCCCTCAGCTCACTGTGGGTGCCAAAGTCATAGCACTGAAATTCGCTTTATTGTACTGTGGCACCACCTGTCCACCCATGCAGCCAGTCAGGTGTTTCAGCTACATGGCTTCTGAATGTCCATGAATTTACATTCATGCCAAGAAAGCCAAAGCCCCCTAGCTATGGGCATGCATGTTTTGGCCTTTTTATTGATCTCATCAGCATAGCATAAATGGATAGTTTGACTATACTTCAGAAACACAGGGTCTTTAAACCCAGATGATACCTAAAAAGATTAAGGTTCCTGCAAATTATCCCAACTAACATCCAAATCAAAGGGTAAAAAGGTCACACAGGCTAACCATGCAATAAAAAACTTTGACTTACAAAGTAAAAAAGTCATGGACTTCCATAAGCCATGTAGCTGAAATACTTGATGTCCTTAAGGGGTTATGTGGCCTCCATTACATGAGATTTAAGGTACCATACAGTGAAAACTCTAGCTTGGCTGGGTTTTTCTCGCAGTCTTTACTGAATAGTTTGTCTGTGTGACCTTTTTACCCTTTTGTTTAGATATTGGATATTTTGCAGGCACCTTAATCTTTATGAGCATCAGCTGGGTTTAATGACCCTGTGATTCTGAAAATATCCACTTAGGCTGTGCTGACAAAGTCAATAAAAAGGCTAAAACATGCATGTCCATGGTTAGTGGACTTTGATTTTATTGTCCTATATGCAACTATAAAGACTTAAAAAGTAAAAAAAAAAAGTCATTGACATTCAGCTGAAACACTTCATGTCCTTAAGGGGTTTCTGCTACAGGGGATTTAAGGTATTGCAGAGTGATAACTCCAGCTTGGTTGGATTTTTCTTGTAGTTTTTAATATATATATATATATATATATATATATATATATATATATATATATATATATATATATGTATACAGATGTGTATATCTGTGTGTGTGTGTGTGTGTGTGTGTTTGTTTATATATAGATAGATAAACATAGACATAGTAGCAGTTAACTTACACAACGTCTCATTTTATTCACTATGTTAATTGCTCGCTCAAGTTCCCGAATGTTGGGTTTATTTAACATCTGCTTTTCTGAATGTGTGTGTCAATGAAAAAGTTAAGTAAGTGTGTATGTGGAGTGGTAGTATGTGTATGCATGTTTGCGCGGTAGGATTAGGGATAAGCCTATCTTGACCTCGCCAATGCTTTCAACACCATCCCCCATTCTGGAATTATAGCTAAACTCACTAAACTAGGGTATAAATCCCTATGTCACAAGATGGGTTGCCAACTGGCTCACTGACAGAACCCACACTGTAAAAGTTGCAGACTCAAAATCTGACTATAAACTAGTGACAAGTGGAGTATCACAGGGTTCAGTCCTAGGACTTCTCCTGTTTGGTATCTCCTTCTCTGAAGTACAGGCTAACACAGAAGGCCTCTGGCTAACAAAGTTCACAGATGAATGCAAACTAGGAGCCATAGTCAAGTCCCCAAATAATGTGGGCATCCTACAGGAGGGCCTTACTGAAACAGATGCCTGGTGTCAGAGGCATGGCCTCAATCTCAGTGCCAAAAAGTGCATTGTCATCCCCTTTGGTAAAAACTCTGTAACCATGAACTACCACATAAACGGCAGGCTACTTAACACTGAATGTGTGATAAGAGACCTTGGGACCCAGGTGGACAGTAGTCTCTCCTTTGATAATCACATTGCCACAGTAGTCAGGAAATACTTCTATATGGCGCACCTCATCACAAAAGGGTTCTCATCCAGGAAAAAAGTGGTCATTGTTCCCCTGTACTCGGTACTCATTAGATCCATTATAGAGGACAACGCCTCTTTTGGAATGTACCTCACAAAACATCTGCAGCAGCTGGAAAGGCCACAGAAGTACGTCACAAAGAGGATTACTGGCCTCAGACAGATACCCTACACTGACCATCCCAAAAAACTCCATCTTTACTCTGTAGCATATCGCCTACTCCAAGGAGATTTCTGTCTAACATATAAAGCTATGTTAAACCCAGAGCTGTTGGACATTCTACACCTAAAGAAATCCCAATCTCTCCGAGCTACACACTCTGTGGATCTAAACCTTGTCACTACAATAAACAGGACATGCTGGAGGGATAGATTCCTGTCCCAGAGACTTCCTATACTCTGGAACAAGCTACCCATCTGTGTCAAGCAAAGTTCCTCATTAGCACTCTTCAAGAAACATCTTGATGAGTGGATGGGAAATAGGAAATACACCCCGGGGATCACTTCTGTGGCTTTGCTCGACAGGGGCACAGGAAATTAACTTTCTTGGGTGGCGTAAGCCAGGGAACCTTGTTGGCTAGGCTTACTTAGGCCCTTGGGCTGATAGCCTAGTACCTACCTATGAACCTAAGTAACAGGATACTTTTAGCAAATGTTTGGTGGTTGGTGTGTTTGTGTGCAAATGTTTGCTTTTTTAGGGTTAGGGTCATGTTAGGGAATAGTTTGTGTGTGTGTGTGTGTGTGTGTGTGTGTGTGTGTGTGTGTGTGTGTGTGTGTGTGTGTGTGTGTGTGTGTGTGTGTGTATACTGTGTCCCTAGATTAGTGGTACTCTTAGGGAAATGTTTTTTTCTTAAGGTAATGCACATGGTTAGAGTTGGCAGGAGCAACATTACAATTAGGATTAGCACAGAAATAAGTTGGTGCAGGGATAAAGCCCCCCCCCCCCCGGGTACCACCTTACTCATGAGTGCTAACCCTAACACTATCCTTGATCCTAAGCCTGACCCTTCCTCAGCCTTAACCTTGTACATTACCTGAAGAAAATTACTTTTCCTAATCACCAATCAGACAAAGGTCTCCTAGTGGTATTATTTTTTTTTTCAGTCAGTGAATATTCAATAATGTGAGTGTTTGGTTACTGTTTTTTTTTCTACCTGTAGTTAACTTTGAAAGTGTTCACTCATTCTGCAAGTTGAGATATTTAACTGTATTCATATATGATTATTAGCAGTAAACCCTGTAAAATATGCTTTTAGTTGACAGTGTTATTCTTGTGTTTTTTTTTCATCAAAAGCACTCATGCTTTAGTATTAGAAATGCCTAAGAGAGGAACATTGAGTGATCCTTTTTGTGTGCACTACGGCTGTGTGGCAGTATGTGGGTTTTGTCCTAATGCTGAGTTTTTTTGATATACCAAAAGTTTCAGCAATATGTACATGAGGGCGTATGTGAGAATTTAGTGCTAGAGTTATGTCTAAGAAAGGGAGCAGATTAAATGTTTTGTGTGTCTGTGTTTCTTAAAGGATGTGACTGTGCAAGGATTTCTGGGTTAGGGTTAGAGTGCGGGTTAGGTTTAGTGTCTTGTGTGTGTGTGTGTGTGTGTGTGTGTGTGTGTGTGTGTGTGTGTGTGTGTGTGTGTGTGTTTGCGTCTATGTGTGCACATTTTGTGTAGTGGTACCATAGGGAAAAGGTCTTTGGTAAGTTAATGTGTAGGGTTGAAGTTAGTGGCAGCAACAGGGTTAAGCCCCACCCTGTTCATCCTTACTCATGGGTGCTAACCAGTATTGCCACTGCCCCTGACCGTGATTAGTGGATAGATAGATAGATAGATAGATAGATAGATAGATAGATAGATAGATAGATAGACAGGCATTTGTTTGTGTGTGTGTGTGTGTGTGTGTGTGTGTGTGTGTGTGTGTGTGTGTGTGCGCACGCGTATGTGTATGTCAAACTCCAGAGAGAGAGGCAGGCAGAGACAGGGGCAAGACAAAATATGTGTTGTTATGTGTAGTGGATGGGATTTGTACTCAAGCAGCTCAGTATAGTCACATTTATTTATTTACTGCCTTTCTAACATTTTAAGCCATACTACAAATACTGTAAATTCAGGTTCCAGGCATGTCAGATAATCGATAATACTAAACAAAACAAAAGATAAAGGAGTAACTAATTAAACTGGGTTATAATAACATTTTCTCGAGTTAAAAAGGTTATCCAGGAATTCCTTATGTTTGCATTAACTGGTTTACTTGCATCTTTCTCTTTGATTTTTTTATAAACTAGTAAAACCTTCCTTCTGGGGGTGGTGCAGATGAGCTATGATATGTCATCTCATTTAGTGACTGTCTTTTCTGCTTCTTTAAAGGAAAATGGGGATAAAGAGGACCACATCGAAATCAACCAAAGAAGAAATTGTCCGCTGGTTCAGAGATGATCAGCTGCTCCTTCATGCTGGGTATGAAAAAAGCACAAACAGCATTGCACCTTGGTTTCATGGTAGGTAGATACGTCATACAGCATTCTGAATTATGTATATGTGGACTCACGACAAGCCTCATAAAGGCTGGCAGTACAACCAATACAGCCAAAATGTTTACTGACAAAGCTAAATAGTAATCAGACACAGGCAACAGCCCTGGGGTATTGAGAGTCCTTAACCCATACATTGATTATCACAAACATAGTTCAACCTTACCTTTTCCCAACTGAAGATAAGATGTTAGCAGCTGGACTATAAAATAAAAACTACATTAACAGTGATTAATTATTCTGGTGTTCCTGTACAAGCAAACAACCTCTTTAAAAGTTTATATTATTTATAACTTTTAGTATAGTTGTTTATTGAATTGTATTTGAGTATTATCTCTTCTTTTGTTGTAGTAGCCACTTTTCAGGAGAAACCTGACATGGTATTTATACTACTAGGGGAAAGTTAATCAGGTTATCAGGGAACTTCCCCTATTCTTTTTGATACGTGCTGTGGGATTTTTTACATTCATTGGAGCTGCCAGCAACTAAAGCAGATGGGACCTAAGTTCAACATCTCATCCAAAGGATGGCACACCCAGGAGTACAGTTAGGAGTGAGAGTGGAAGTTACAGCACAAAAGGAAAACCCCTGACACTAACACTGACATGAAATCATTGCTGATTTTGGTATATTTCAAAGTCAATGGACAGTGCACCCAAGAAAGCATGGCTTTATATCCGAAAGGTTATGCTAGACTCATCTAATTGTTATTCAGTTTGTAAACCGGGAAGTATAGATTTCAGCAGGATACTTGACACAAAATCACACAAAAATGATTAACTTAGTTAGACAGTCTTGCAGTAGTTTATAGAGTGGTACCCTGGATATAACACTAGCAAGAAAAGTAAAAATGGAGGGTGACAGTAATTAAAGTCTATTCACAAGAAAGGATGGTTTCAGGGTGGTTGCCACAGAGTTCAGTACTGGGACTGGCCCTCATCTTTGTCTGTATACATGAGAGACTGAAATAGTGTTAGAATGAAAAGTATGCCTACATACTAATGGTATGATACACAGTGGGCCTGATTCACAAGAAAGAGGCATAAAACACATAAAAGGACTGAGACAATAACATATTAACATTCAGCCATTTATTTTTCAATATCCACTTTATCCTGTTCATGATCACATTGGAGCTGAGGCCCATTCTGGAAATCAACAGGCATAAAGAATGGAGCCATACCTAGATAGGATGCCAGTCCTTTGGTGAACTCACACACACACACACACACACACACACACACACACACACACACACACACACACACACACAATGGGGTGGGACTGAAAACTCCAGTAAAAACTCATGCAAGTACCCTCAGCTATCTGCAATAGCTTATCAGACTATATAATCTCTGATTTTTGTTTTTTAAAACTCCTTCGTCCACTGTTATAGAGTCACTTAAGCAATAAAGTTTGTCTTTTCTGTGATAAAAAACTGATATACCTTTACATTAATTTTCTAAACATCTGCTAGGTAAGTTGTTCTTTTTAATCTCTTCGATGCCTCTCCTTGAGATATTCCATATTTACATTTTTGTACAATCTTATTAGTTAGTTGGGGTTTTTTTGTATTTATCCCATTCAAGCTCATCTTTCTAGGGTCAGCACTGAAAGTTGGCTCTGACTAATCTGACTTTCCCAGTTAACAAAACTAGCAAATAAATGCATAAATGAATCCTAAATCCCTGCTTGAAAATGTAAATCAGAGTAATGCACAGACTCTGAGTTCAATAATAAAAGATTTCATGAGTCACAAACATCATGCATAAAACAATTTGTGTTTTCTGAATAACCTACATTCAGTTTAGCTGTTAAGTCACAGACAGAAAGTTCTTCCAGATTCCGATAGACAGCAGACTTTCAATGCATTACATGAGGCAGTTGCTTTCCTGGAGAAGTTCTCCATGCTCATCAACGCAGTACTTGCTGCAGCCATGGAAAGCAGCATGACAATGTATAGGAAAGAAAAGTAAACATTAATTCCAGTGTGTAGCATCTCATACAAGGTCTGACTAGTGACCTATAAAACTTGAATAATGTAAAGCATCTGACAGCAGTGCTGCTGGGCTTGGTCAGCTCTGACCACTTATCTTAGTGGTTAAAGTCACGATGCAGTGCCTTCGGTCATACTTTGGTATCAAAGAAGGCAGATATGCTGCACTGATAGAAAACAAACCATTAAAATCATGACTCACTGAAATTCATATTGCACACACATGCAAACAACAGCATTACAGTTTGGCCTGTTTGAACTTCAAGACATCCTGCAGTTCCTAAGACCTGAAGGACGGGGCTTACTGTAAGGATACTTTAATTCAGAAAGTTGCTACCCATATAGTAGAGGCATCAGCAGCCTTTTGCAATAAATATTCCAATGCTGTTGCTTAGCAGGGATGCTATGACTTCTGTCACATGATGCTGGTTGTGCTGCTGTTGCTGCTGCTGAGTGACCTGCCATGACTGATGGCAACAATGTCACACCTCACACACTGCTGCTGTTACACTGTATTAGTATAAAATGGCCAAACACACTGCATTACTGGCACAATATAGGGTTAAGATACCAGCTGAAAAGGTATGCCATACACACATGCTACCACTTGTTACTGCATCAAATGTCAAAGCTTATATGGAAGGCATTGTAAGCTTCTTGCCTTATGAGGAATATGTGCAAGTCTATAAAAAAATGCCAGTGAGATTTCCTTAAGTCAAATTGTCAGAGAGATCCTCCATTGTTCATCTGTTAAAACATACTAAGAGAGAATTTTTATGCCAGTTACATGGCTACAATAATTGCAGAAGGACAAGTCTTTCCAAAAGTAATGTGGATTGGGATGACATTCTTCAAAATCTGCCTGCCGCAATTCAAGAATGCATGTCCCATTAACTGTGTAATGGATCAGACCAACTAGAAGATGCCATGTTAGCAGTGAAGAGGATGATGGCAGTGAAGATAAGGCATGAAGACTTTGCTGTTACTAGATCACACCGCAGCACCTTCATGGATATATATCATAATCTGGAGGTATACTTTAATGAAGTACTAACTTCTTCAGATTTGGATCTGAAGAAGTTGATACTTATAACGAAAGCTCATCCAAAATTAAAAACTGAGAGGTGCTGTACTCCCTGGCTAGCTTGTTTCTTATTTTTCAGTAAACTGGATATATAACTAGATTGCTTATGTAATGCTATTCAGCAGTTTTACAGACCTGTACACTCTGTTTTGAGCATAGTAACTGTTCCCTACTTTGCTTTAATTACTAAAGCTTTGAAAATGCATTTCTAAACTGTAAAGTTCTCCACTTTTTTGTTACTAAATAGCATTGTGTACTGTTAACTGTCAGTCAGCAGTAATCGCAATGATCATTACCATAAACTAAGCAAACATGTCCGCTTAGGGACTCCAGTCTTTTGTCTTCACAGCAGAAACCTCTGTATGTGTAGTTTAAAAAAAGGCTGTATAAAGTTGTAAATCATTGTCTACTTCAACTGCAGAGACTGGCGGGAAGCTAATGACTATGACCGAGATGGCCCAGGTCCTATTAATAGTCCCAGCACTGGAGAAGTCAACCAGAGAGAAAGAGAAAGATGGGAGTAAGCAGGCTAAAAGGACGGGTTGTCCATCTCAGGGGAAAGACTGAGTTGTCTGTCTCATGAGAAGGAGTTGGTCAAGTCTCAGCACATGACTGCTATCTGGGGAAAGGTACAGTACTATGCTCCAGTGCACAGAGACCAAAGGGTATGAGTCTGACCAAGGAGGGGATGCAGTCCAGCTGACCATTATTCATATGCGGAAGTATGAACTCACCAATAGTTCAGCATAATCATGCATTGTCCTTTCCTGCTTGTCAATGCAGGGAGGACCATTACAAATATAAGGACAACTGCTAACCTCCTTCAGAATTATTTCTGCTGTCCCTGCAACACAGCCACAACCATCCTCCCTCCCCTCTGGCATGTTATTATGCTGGGAGTTGGAAGGGACAAATTAGCCAAATGGGAATATGTCTAGATGGTCAGTTTGGAATTCAGGCCAAAATGAAAAAGATATTGAAAAATCATCAGAAAAGGTAGCAAGCATTGAACAAGCAATCTGGCAGATAGAACAAAGGATTAAGGCTCTGAGCTGTTACCAGCTGTTTCCTGCAGTACTAGGTAACAGAGCCATATTCAGCAGTAGGTGACCTTGGCAGTTGCCTAGGGCCTGCAGGCCAGGGGGGCTTCCACAACATTTAATTTAAACAAATGAAAAAAAAACAACTTGCATTTCTTCTTTAAGGATACACTCTGCTTGCATCTTTAGTAGCCTATGTGCATTTATACATTTAAACGAGCACATGAAGATGGACAACTGAGTGAGCCATTGTGTGTGTGTGTGTGTGTGTGGAATATGAAGAAGGCAATTTTGTGTGTGTGTGTGTGTGTGTGTGTGTGTGTGTGTGTGTGTGTGTGTGTGTGTGTGTGTGTGTGTGTGTGTGTGTGTGTGTGTGTGTGTGGAATATGGAGAACTGAGCAAGCCATTCTGTGTGGAACATGGAGAACTGAGCAAACCATTGTGTGTGGAACATGGAGAACTGAGTGAGCCAGTATATGTGTGTGTGTGGGTGTGTGTGTGCGTGTGTGTGTGTGTGTGTGTGTGTGTGTGTGTGTGTGTGTGTGTGTGTGTGTGTGTGTGTGTGTGTGTGTGTGTGTGTGTGTGTGTATAAAATGCCCCAGTTAAGAATGGCAAGCTCAAACCCTGTACCTTGATTACAGGAGCCTGAATCCCCTGTAAGTAACAGACTGTCATCAGGGGGTGCATTTTCAAGGAATTTTGAGTTTCAAGGGAGTAGAAGTTTACTGCTGCAAATGCTAAGTGTGTTTTCAATGTGTAACTGTTTTGTTTAGCAAATGTCTATAATTAGTGTTTGTGTGTTTGTGCTGCCAAATTTGAAAGCAGTGTCAGTGGCACTTGTGGTTTGTACTTCCAATTCATGTAGACAGAGTGCTGATACTGTGGTGCCCTTTAAGGGGGGATGGGGGTGCTGCACTCCTGAATGTGTTTGGATGAGATGCTTAGTAACTATGGTTCATAGGTTGGTACTAGGTTATTGGCCCTAGGGCCTATACAAGCCTAGCCATAACAATTCCCTGGATATTTCTTCCCACAATATTTACTTCTCTGGACCCCTGTCTAGCAGAGCGACTGACATGATCCCCGGTGTGAATTTCCTATCTCCCATCCAATCATCAAGGTTCTTTTTGAAGATGGCCAATGAGGCGCTCTGCTTGACATGTATAGGCAGTCTATTCCAGAGTATGGGGAGTCTCTGGGTCAGGAACCTATCCCTCCAGGCTGTTTTGTTCATTGTGATGATAAAGTTTAGATCCCTGAAGCGTGTGGCTCTGAGGGATTGGGATTTCTTTAAGTGGAGCATGTCCAACAGCTCAGGGTTTGACATGGCCTTGTATGTTAAGCAGAGATCACCTCTGAGTAGACGATATGCCACAGAGTATAGCTGGAGTTTTTTTAGACGGTCAGCATATGGCATCTGCTTTAGGCCTGTGATTCTTTTAGTGAGGTATTTCTGTGGCCTTTCTATCTGTTTCAGATGTCTTGTGAGGTACATACCAAATGTGGCATTATACTCTATAATGGGTCTAATGAGGGATGAATACCATGGGACAATGACCTCCTTTTTTCTGGATGAAAAGCCCTTAGTGATGAGGTGTGCCACATAGAAGGATTTCCTGACTGTTGTGGCGATGTGGTTATCGAAAGTGAGACCACTGTCCACCTGTGTCCCTAAGTCTCTCATCACACTTTCAATGTTTATTGTACTGCCACCTATGTGGTAATTCATGGGTACATGTTTTTTTTCAATGGGGATAACTATACATGTCTTGGCATTAAGCTTGAGCCCATGGCTCTGGCACCAGGCATCTGTTTCTGTAAGGCCCTTTTGTTGAATATCCACATGATTTGAGCATTCAATAATGGCTCCCTGTTTGCAGTCATCTGCAAACTTTGTTAGCCAGAGTCCCTTAGTGTTGTCAGTTTGACAATCATTCCCTAATGCAATATTATCAGCTTATCATTTTTTTTGTTTAAAGGTAATATGGGCAATTTATTCTTCAAGGCTAGCAGGCGCTGAGCTTGTACATGATAAATTGAAATGTAAAGTTGTTTGCCAGCAGCAACCTGTTCATTAGTTATACATCTCAGATCACTTTCTTCTGCAGAGATAGTGCATATTTATTGATATTGGTGGATTGTAATGACAGAAGTTTGAATGGCCTTTTATGGTTGAAATTTTCTGAAATGGATAGTTTTGCCTGTATTGGTTCATCTGTTTTATTTCATTGCTTACTGGAAATATTAAAAATGCATATGTAAAACAAATTCTAACAAGTAGTGCTGTATTATACAAGGAGTATAATTTAATGCAATCAGAAAGTTGAATCAAAGAGTACATACATGTCAGCATGGTCCTAAACAAATGTGGAAGGAACGTATGGTATGAAAGCAGCCAAAAGGTAAAGTTAGCCCTCCACTGGTCAGCTGCATTTTCTTTGAATGTGGGTTTCAGTGGTGTTTCAATGAATGTGAGTTTCAAGGGCAGAGCAATTCACTGTTAATGCTAAGTCTGCTTTCATTGTGAGACTGTATTGTTTTTTTTTAGCAAATGACTATCAGTGTTTGTGCTATAAAATCTGAAATAACAGTTTTAAATGAAATCCAAATATCTCTAATCCTTGTAGAAGTAAATAGGAAAATAATATGTACACTGACAGTTTTAAACAGTGTTTATAGTAATGGGGAGAAAGATCCAAGTAATGGGATATTGGAATGGCTGGGGGGGGGGTGGAGGTGCTGTTGCAGAGATCCCTGATCCATTACCCTGCCTAAGGCCCCATTTGACCACAGTCCATCTCTGCAAGGTAAATAACTTGTTTTCTTACCACCTCTATTTTCCTAACCTTGACTCTAAGCAAGTAATGTAACCATGCAGTGCACCCAGGTCAACTCTGGAAATGGATACCTTTGTCCATTGAGCATACCTGATCAATGAATAACAAACAAAAAAAAAAAATCATTGACGATTTGTACTTGATGATGGAAAATCAATGTATTGATTTTGGCCATTTCAGATTTACTGCATCAATTGCTGCTACTTTCTTGCAAGACAGCATAGCATGGTGTGTGCTGTTAAAAAAATGTTTACACAGGGGCTCCATTTGACTGATAAAACAATTTAATGCTTAATTTAATGTAAGATTGTGTTAGAGAATTGTTACTTTCAGAGGCTTTAACTTTTATCTAAAAGCATTGGAAGGGATACTTCTTTCTACAAACATTTAAGGCTGTTCCACCCTATAAAATAGCTTCAGCATGTATATCTAAAGAAGATCTATTGTGAACATGAAAAGTGATAAATAAGCAATGTGCCGGAGTCCAGTATGTGCATCATGTAAATTGCTGTAGTTAAAATAAATTATTGTTTGCTGTCCTGTACTTTTCCTCTGTGAGATGGTTAATCGTGCAGACCCCAGTTTAAAAAAAAAAAAGCTTGATTCAGAAAGGAGTGGTGTGAAGGAAAAAGGAGACATTGTAGATGTTCTCACAACACATGAATGTGTGTATTGTGTGTGAGAGACTGAATGAGGTGATTCATATGCGAACATGATGCAACTGCCACCACTGTTAACTAATGCAGGAAAATGCTAATACGCACTTGCAGTGGTTAACAGTGATTCCGAGACATGCAAATGAGTAGATAATAAAGTCTTTCCTTGTCATAGCTAATCTGTCTTTGAATCACAAAATACTGCATCCTGAAATCAGAGCCTTTATACCTTAGCCCTTAACATGAGCAGTGTTTTTTCCCTGAATCTCCATGTATATCATATATATCAGTTTTAATAAGTCACGTACATGGAATGATGATTTATCAACTTAAAAGTTACCTTCATTCTAAAGTTAAAACATATATTCACATTCTGTAGCCATTTATAAATGTATTATATTCAATGTATTTTCATTTTATTATAGTGCTCAACAGTTTATTGAAATGCATACACAAAAATAAGAGCAAAATCAATTAATAAAAACACCAGAACACTATAATACATTAATGTCAATAAACTATAAAGCTAAACTCTACAAGGTCTGTGTAGATTACATCAGTTAATGTAAGTATGTAAAACATAAAACCTGAGGTGCAAGGATTACACTGTCAGTTTTACACTGCAAACAGTTGAATGAAGTCTTTGAGTGCCTCTGATATCTCATTATATTGCATGGTACAGTAGCTCTCAGTTTGGTGTGTCTAAATAGTCTGGAAAACTCAGTAGCCACAGGAGAGAAGTAATCTGTTGGTGAGTATCTGAAGTTTGATTAAAAAATTAAATCTTCTAGGGGAAATCTTATTTGGGAGCTTACATTTAGATACAAACTAGGATTTGAAACCAGAAAAATGGTGTAATTGTAGAAACTCAAAAAAACACAGAACAGAGGCCCAAATCCACAGATGGTAGCAAAATACTTTATTCACAGGCAGGATAAGCACTTTGGTCTTGTATACAAGACTTCATCAGATGCCTCCATATTACATTTCTTAACCATTTATACCTTATTCCATTAAGTCTAGTTAAAATTTAAAGACACACAATGCCTTTTAATAAAACTAGGATTTGTTCATGTGTGCACTGTGAATAATCACTTTTCATTTAATTCATGCAAGATTATTCAACCCCAAAGCTTCTAAATCCTTGTGAGGTCATTAGACAAAACAGTGATAGTCCTAAGGTTGCACAACTTTTTTTCTGCAGGAACACACACACGTGTACACACACACACACACACACACACACACACACACACACACACACACACACACACACACACACACACACACACACTATACACACACACATACACATGTATATATATATATATATATATATATATATATATATATCAACTCTCAAATTACACAGATTCAGAGAAAAAGTGGAGGGGTAGTGAGAAAACAAAGTGGTCACCTTCTCACTCATCTCTGGGTCTAGCTGCCATGACAGGATGCCAGTGATCTTTTAGATTCAGTGTTCTGAGTGTAGATCACCTCTCCAGCAACAAACAGTAGGTCTCCCTTTGTTCACTGTCACCCCATGGTCTAACCATATCTTTTTCGTTTACCTGTGTTAGGGCATCTCACCGAACTATGAGTCACACTTCAGAATTTACTTGTTCCTGTGAAACTTTTCAAGAGGGTATAGTATTCTTCATGTTTAAACAAAAGGGCATTCTCATGAAGGCAGGGAGTTGCAGGGAGGTTTAGCAAAGATCTTACCTTCGAGGCAAGCATCCTTCCACTTCTTCTGTTATAATGTTGTAGAGCTTCATGGAGGTTGCCATGAGCATAGTCAGTATATGTCACTAATTCAGCACTCAGTACAAGTGAGATGATTTTAGTTGGAAAGACAATGGACAAATCTTATCAGATGCAACTATAATATCTCTGAGGGGGAGGCACCCACACTTATAAGTACCCTTAGCAAGGAGTGGAGAACAGCTAAACAGAAGAAATTTCCAGACTCCGAAAGCTATAGATAAATCTTGTCTTTAAAATGTGTAAAGGCTCCAAAAGTGTCACTTCTGTTCACTTTTTGCACTAAATTAGAGCCTGTGGGGAAACCTTTGTACACCCATTTGCCTCTTTCTGTTAATCTCTTCAGTGTATATCTTGAGATAATTTCAAAATGGGATAGAAATGTCACATACATCAGAGCGCTAAATTCTTCCTGCAGGTTGCCAATGCTGCTTGTTTGGATGTTTGGATGTTACTACATATAGATATGTGTGGGGAGACTTGAGTGATTCAGTTGAATTACAGAATGTGGTATACTGTCCAGTAAGGCTAGTTCATGTCTTCCTCATAAAGTCTTCTTTTCTCAGAATGTGTTCAGAACTGTATGCAGAGTGCAACCTTTGCCACATACCTTTCTACTTCCACGTCTGAATTCATAATAATTTTATTTTCACCTTATTTTGTTTTGTGATAAATAACATATTTGTATGAACTGTTAGCTTTTTGATTTTCTTGAGCCAGTAGTAAGCAGGAAGCACAAGAACAAGATATAGAAGAGTTTGGGGCAGAGTAATGCTTTTGGGGTAATTCTTTTGGTATGTGCATGGATCATAAGGAATCCTAATGGGGTATGAGGTTCACCTCTACAATACAGTGAACAGGTGAGTCAAAAAAGATGCATAATTACTTGGTGAACTTACATACCAGCCAGTCGGGAGTGTGGTGAAGTCATTCTAGGATTCCTTAGTAGCCAAATTCAAAGAAAGTAGCTCTCTTTTTAACAGGCTAGCGTATGGGCCTGAGCTAAAAAGAAGGTCATCCTAAAGGTTAATTACAGTCAGGATGTCCAATGCTAGATTCTCTGAAACAATTAGACAGCCATCTAAAAAAAGGAACAATTTTTATTCCCTCCTGCAGTTATCAGCCAAGCATTGTGGCATGGGTGTGTATCAACCTATGCAGAAAATCTATAACAAGAAGATAAAAGGGGGAGTAGCCTCATCTAGTAGCTCTCAGTTTGGGAAAGGGAGCTGAAACTTCTGATTTTGTCAGCTAAGTAGCATGAGAGGGGTTTTGCCAGCATTGTATCACTGTAATAAATAATGGCAGGTGTCCCTAGGCCTTCCTTCAGAATTTTGCAGACATAATTTCACCATACAAAATTGAAATATTTTTCTGTGTCTATAAACATGGTTCTTGCTGGAGATAGTAGGTATTTGTCCTGTATATCAACTTTGTCAAGGACCCTTTAGTTACCATGAACTATGCATTCTTGTATTACATAGGGATTTATTTGTTTTTATGTGTTTTTGCCTTTGGTATTGCATATCAGTATCATACAAAAGATTTGACAAACTCTATTTGGAATGGTTCACATTCTTCATTTTCAAAAACACTGACATTTGTATTTTAAGCAATTTCGTATTTAATCATTGGTGTATGTTCACTGGCTAGGTATTAGCAAAGTGCATACCTTTCGGCTGTCCAGATTTTCACAGAATCTCAAGATTTTTGCTTCATATTTTTGTTCTCTTGAGCAGCTCTCAACCAATCGGGAACTCATTTCAACAGAATCAGGGACAAAGCCAGAAAAAAACAGGGACAATCAGGGACAATTTTAAAATATTACTGCTATTCACTTGAGACATTCACAAAATCATAACATATGAATTAATGTACATTTTCTGAAGTAAAGGAAGTCTACAACACTTAATTATTGTCATTATTCATTAAGTGAAATTCACCAGCTTTCCTCCAAAAGTCATCATTTTAGGAGGGATTAAGAGGGACAGAGCTAAAATTTGAGTCAAAATCAGGGACAGTTGAGAGATACATAAAAGTTTTGGTTTTCTGGCAAATCATTGAGGGTTGAAGTTAGAAAATAATGGCAAACATTTGAGTTTCAGACTTCACACCCTTCAGAAAACACATGATATTGTAAAACATGTTATTCTATCAACTTTTTAAGTTTATAAAAGCAATGTTAAAAAAAATGTCCCTATTTTAGGTTCTTTGTCACCCTATTATGTGTACAGATTTCTTGTGTTAAAAGGTTGAGAGGTATGGCAACGTGCCTGAAATGTTTCTTATAAGGTGTCCTGTTTTGGGGAATGGCTCACATTGGTAAAGTCTGTATAACTGAGAATGAAGATGCTCATAGCATTAATCTGTTTTCTGCTCAGCATAATTGGAGTATGCTGAATCATTTTTTGTATTTCTATTAGTGATATAACTCTTTGCACAGCTTATCAAGAACATAATAAATAACCTACAGAATAACAACTAATTGCCATTACAACCAAGACCTTGTTGCCTGTGGATGACTGCTTGATCTTAACTAGTAACCTCTCCCACAATCTCCAAGAGTTTGATAATTTGTTAGAAGCTTTCCATAGTTGGTCCAGTTTAAGAATCAATATGAATACAACTTTGCCCTTGACAATAAATCAAGGTGCCCTAGAATATAGACATAATACTCAAGAATTATTGTTTAAGCATAGTGCATCTCCATAGATATATTGTTATGTCCCAATATGTAGATCATCTGTTACAAACAAATTTAAACAAACTTTGTCATGATATGAATATTAAGGTTCATAGATGGAAAATATTACAGTGTTCATGCTATGGGAGGGTAGAAGCAGTTAAAATGATAGCTCTATCAAAAAATCATACGTCTTAGGATGTACCAATGCCTCATAAACAGCTGTGGTTGGCCAAGATTCAGAAGCTCATCATCCAATGTGCACTGGATGTAGGATGTACCAATGCCTCATAAACAGCTGTGGCTGGCCAAGATTCAGAAGCTTATCATCCAATGTGCACTGGATGTAGGATGTACCAATGCCTCATAAACAGCTGTGGTTGGCCAAGATTCAGAAGCTCATCATCCAATGTGCATTGGATGGGAAGAGGAAAGAGCTGCTTGACAAGGCACGGATGGCTTCCCTGAAGGTTGGCAATCTAGGATTTCCAATTTAGAAACATATTCTACATCTTTTATGTTACAGAAGATCCTTGCAACCCAAGACCATCTTTAAAGAATTTAAGCAGTGTTTGAAACAAAAGTATTAGGAAGCACTTCCCCCAGCATATTAGTTTGGTACAGGAGATTGTTATCTACATCTCATAAGAACTGGCATTGTATCTTTTTCACCTACAAAACCTACTGATATCATATGTCTTAAGGCTGTGCAAAAGCTCAGATAGGCAATGCTTCATTGTGGAAATCTTCTTGGAATTAAGGGGAGTTATATATGTAAGCCATCAACACAAAAAATGGAAAACACACTCAAGCTAACACCCTTGTTTATTTACAACAAATGTATAAGCTTCCAAGTTAGACTATTGGAAGTTCTTTCAAAATAGATAATAATATAATATATTTGCATATTCTGGAAGACAGCAAAATGCAGGAAGAATCAGGTATATTCTGCAAAACTAAAGAAACAGAAGCATACCTGATTTTCTTTGCACTCTGCTGCTTCTCATAAAATCCTCTTTTCTCCGTTCCTTCTCCTGCACTACACTGATGTACTGTGCACGCATGGTAACACAAGTCTTATAGACATGCAAAGTACATCAGCCCACAGAAGAAAATGTAGGATAAGACTTCAATAATGTCATTATATAAAGCAATAATCTACTCCTGTATGCGGGTGTATCAGGATTTACCCCCTGTTGGCTCTGTTTAATCACTTGAGCTTTGCCCTCATGATCAAACCACACCAACCATGGGTAAATCTTGATAAACCCACACACAGTCATGGATTATTGCTTAATAATCTCATATTTCCTGATCTGTCACATCATATGTCATAACAATAAACATTAAATGTTTATGCCTTTTTATAGATGATTAGTAAGATTACTTACACATCACTGTGTGCACTTCTACAGATCTTTTCCTTATAAGGCTATAAATGAGACAGAGGCATCTCAGAGGACTATGACAATAATACCGATGGTCTTTATCCAAAGGCATACAACGGTTTGATATATAGACTTAAGAAGAAAGGCATGGGGTGATGATGTTTTAAAGGAAGAATTTAAGAATTCAAAGGAATAACTGGATTTGATAGGGTTGAGGTGAGTACAATATTTCAGAAAGTATATTAGAGCACAAGGTTGCAGTCTGACTAAAGAAGAAGGACAGCTCAGGGGAGTTACAGGGATTTATTTTTTCATCATAACAATGTTTAATGATTGGAGGAAGTTTCCAGAAGAAGCTGTTAGAATTTGCAGATGCATGCAGCAGAAATATAACAGTTCTTATGATGACTTGCTAATAGCAGTTGCTGGTTAAATAAGAATTACGACTTTCCCAGCAGGAAGGGAAAACTGTTAATTCTACTCGCTATTAATTGTACCCCAACTATTTTTCTTATCTATTATTGTATTCTTTTATGATGCTGATTGCAGTCACCTCATTTTTTTTTTTTTGCTGTAGTGTACTGTTCGCTGTGCATTCATATGTTGGTAGACCTGAAACTGGTCATTTTTATTGGTGCCCTAAGCCAGGAAAGAAAACAAAAACTAACATATAAATAAAAGGGAAATGCAGAAGACTAGGCAAGTCAGGAAGGGGATAGTAATTCCAGCAAAAATTCTAAACCAAAGCGAAATGGAACACTCAAGCAACTGATAATCCTAAATATTCATGTTCAGAGAGGACAAGCCCCTCTGCATCCCCATTTAGAGACAGTCACCTATACCAAAATCTCTAAATATACTAATTTCCAGGACACACAGACTTAGAGAAGTGAGAAAAAGGTGAAAGAGCAAAATTACTTTTTTTTTTTTTTAATTCTACTCCTTTTTTAACATCCAAAATCAGAGCACAACATATTCAGCAGTTTATCAGAGACAAAGGAAGAAAGAAGTACTTATACTAATTGCTAGGGGTGCTCCAATAGTGATAGAAGAGGAACAAAGATAGTAATGGTAGATTTGTGGTAGTGAGGGGCTACTGGTAAGGGAAGATTACGCTGGTATGTATTTATATTCCACCTAAAACTGCTATTATTGAGCTTAAGAAAACATTGGGGAGAAATCAGCTTTCATCAGGAAATATTACGTATAGGTGGGGCAATAGAGCTTCATCTGCAGCAATGAGGACGTATCTAGGGACTCTGGAAGGGAAACTATCACAAAAGATGCTAGATTTCTGAAGAAACTGAAAAAAAAATTTGGTATGGAAGACATGAATTTAGTAGTAGGAACTTGCAAAACATTTAAATATTATTCCCCAAGGTGCAATAACTGGCAAGACTAGACAGAAATTATATTTCACAGGAATGTGTGCATTTCATTGAAAGCTTTCGACACACATCCAAAAACTGTTTAAGATCATGTGCCAATAACAGCTAAGATAAAAAACTCAGGATAATGATCTACAATTATGACACTGGTACTTCACCTCCTACCTTATAAAAAGAAAAGAGTTTATAGAATGGGTAGTGGAAATTATTTGAGAGTTATTAGGGAAGACAGAAATTGCTTCAGAAGTTATTGCTAATGAATGGGATAAAATGAGAGTGGAGTTTAAAATAGGGTAGAAATAAAAGGAAAAAGAGATATGGTTAAGAAGTAAGAATTAGTTAGAGGGGATGACAAAGGTTAAAGTGTTGCAGAATAAGGGGAGTCTGATAGAACTAGAACAGTTGCAAATGCAGAGTGCTGAAAAGAAAATAAGGGAGTATCTGGATAATGTGCATGAGTTTAGTATGACTGCTGGTAAGCAACTGTTTTTGATAATAACTCCAGAGCACAAAACATTTAGCACAACAACTTGGGCAACAGAAAGTAGAAAGGGTTGTAGACAAACTTAAGAACTCTATTACAAGATCCTATAGCAATATTAGAGATATTTTGGAAATTTTATGAAAATTTGTATAAAGCAGAGGGACGTAAAAGCTAAGAAAAAGCACAAATGGAAATATTTGTGAAACACTTAGGTATGCCAGAGTTGGAGGTAGATGAGACGCAACAATTAACAGTTACAATATGAGGAAATGAGATAAAAAGGTGAGGTATAATCAAGTTCCAGGAATGTCTCCACGAATAGATGGTATTCATGTAGACGTTTGGAAGCTGAGATGGAAGAAAGCGATAAAGATATGGAAGGTTTTGTTTAACAGTATTTTAAATGGAGGAGAAGCACCAACATCCTGGAAGAAAGCTGTGGTGGGTGCAATGCCTAAAGACAGTAACAACCTATTAGATCCAGCTTCATATAGACCCATTTCAATTGTAAGTCACGATTAAAAAGTTTTTATGCATATAGAAGAGAGAAGAATAGCAAAGGTGTTACCAAAATTGATAGATATGGATCAATGTGGCTTTGTGGAGGGGAAGCAAACATTTGATAGCATTAGTAGAACAGCAATGTTCAAGAGGGAAACAGAATGTAAGAAAATACTGCTGTTGTTGGTGGGACTTGATGCAGAAAAAATATATTTGACAGAATACTCTGGGATTTTATGAGTATTGCAATGAAAGTGTTTGCATTCCCTGAAACAATAATAAGGTTATTTAAGAAGATATATGAGGGATGAGAGGCAAAAATTATAGTGGCAGGGTACTTCTCTCATAAGTTGTGTCTGAAAAGAGGAACCAGACAGGGTTGTCCTCTTTCCCCTTTGTTATTTGTTTTATATTTAGAGCCATTGGCAAAGAAAATATCGGACTCATAAGTTCAAGGATACAGTTGGTATGGTTATCTGGAAAAATTTGCTTTATTTGTAAAAAATATAATTTTGTACTTGATATAACCAGAAAAGGACAGCTTAGTGTTGTGGATCATTTTGAGGCAGCTGCATGTTTTTTTCAGGATATAAAATTAATCAAGACAAAACAAAGGTTATAGTTGTAAATTATGTACCCACACATGAATGGGTTCAAAAATACCCATATTTATGGGGGGATGCTAAAATGAAGTATTTAGGAGTTTGGGAAAAAAAGGATTCTATTATGCCAGCTAAGGATGTGTGGGAAGAAACTAAAAAAAGATAATACAAAAACTGCAAAACTGGAAGATTTTGTTTATGGATAACAGTAAGATATAAGCAGTGAAAAATATTTTATTTCCTTTCATTTTATATACATGTCAGGCATATTTTTATTAACCAAATAAGATGTTATAGACAGTAATTAATAAAGAGTTGAATGATTTTATCTGGAGGTAGGAGGGCAAAGTTTAAGTGGGATAAGTTGATCCTTCCAATAGAATAAGGTGGTTTAGGATTACCTGATTTGAAGGGATATTTTAGAGCTACATGGTTAAGGCTCATATACTTAGCACAAGCAAACAGCTATAATTCAAAGTGGAAAGCGATGATGATGAAGTGTGTGGGAGGGGTGATTCAAGAAATAAGGAAAGAGTAGGATATGGGTTGCAGATCCTTTAGAAGAATAACAACAGCCAAACAGAATATAATGTTCACAATGTAGCAGGAATTATTATAAGAACTAAGCCAACATGAGAATGGAGAAAGGAGATTCTGTCAATAGGGATGATTGCAATTAGGGGTGCAGAGAGTAAGCAAATGGAGGCTGGAATTTACTGGAGAAAACTGGCAAAGGAACCAAAGTATTGCCAACAAATAACTAAAGAGGGAAAGGTAAAAGAATGTGAAGAAGCCAAAAAGACGTTTGGACTGCAGGCTAGAGACTGCCTTGCTTGTAAGGAATTGATATCAGAGTATAGACAAAGAGAAAAGAGAGCAAGGGGATATAGGAATCCTTTGTCAAAGACCTACTCAAGTGAAGTTTTTAGGTAACTCTAGAACAGAAGCTGCAGTTAAAAATAGTTAAATAGTAGGGCAAGTAAAATATTGCATGATAACTTTAGAAATCAATCTGAGGAGGTTATATAAGATTGGGATCAGAGATTGGATACGCAATTTATAAGGAAACAATGAGAATACATATGTATGGCTCACAAATATACAACAACGTCTAGAAGATTTAGGATTTTTTGGAAGCATTTGCATAGGTAATTTTGTAATTCAAGCAGATTCCAAAAAATTTTTTTCTCAGGTAAATGGCAAATGGAGAAGAAAGAGGTAACTGGGAACATATGTTTTGGGAGTGTAATGAGTTGGCAGACTTTAAAAATTCCCTGCAGAGTACTCTGTCAGAAATATTGGGCGAACAAATAGATGTAACTAAGAAAAATATTATTATTATTATTATTATTATTATTATTATTTAATTTGTTTACTTTATTTATCTATTTTAAGATGGGATACATGATCTGAATTGCATAGACATAGTAAGGCCTTGTTAAGTTTAATTCGGGTGGCTGCCCATAAAAACAAAAATACAGTTACTGAAAAATGGAAATTAAAATCTAAACTAACTATATTTGAAGTAGTGAATACTGTAATATAGATAGATAAAAAGAACCAGAATTGAGATCTTTGGAAAAGGGTAAGGATGAATTACATAGAAAAACTAAAATTTGTGGGAGCAGTGGATACAGAATAATGTTCTGAGGAGGAATAAAGGAATGCAGGAATTGATCAATGTATGTAATGTTGGATTGATGATATAAAAGAATATATATGACGTATGTTTGTAAGTATGAACATGGTAACATGGTTTGTTTTTTGTTATTTAAATACATATGTTTGCCTATGTCTTAAGTTATAATTCAATAAAGGTGTTAAAAATTGTAGCGACACATCAGATTTTGAACCACAATGTAGGGACATGTCTAATCATTTTTTAGCACAGGGATTTAATATTGGGGTAATCAATGAAATCCAAAACAACCACTACGATTTACTACTAAGTATGGTAGTATTACCTATAAATTGAAGGCAATTGTTAATACATTCTAGCTGATTCTGACAGCCGATAGGTTCTTTAATAGGATAGTACCGCACACAAATATAGTTATATACATAGAAAGGGTATGTTTATTGCCCAATCTTTTTCTGACTTTAAAACCCACATAACGAAATATGTTAGCAACAAACATTCAGAGTTAATCTCATAGGTTGTTTCTCTTATGGTAGATGTGTTTGTTATCCCAGTGTTGTAAAATCAACATTTTTACCTGTGCAAATACAGCAAACGTTTTTCAGATTTGTATATACATATATATATATATATATATATATATATATATATATCACATGTGGCACTGAATGGGTGATTTTCCTTGTACAGTGCATATGCCATGGTGGAAGCATTATCTTGCCCTTTTAAGCACAAAATTATATTACATAAGAGCAATATTAGCTGTAAAAAAGAATTGCCTTGATGAAGCACAAGTTACAACATTCTAATGCAGTTTTTAGTTTTATAGGAGTAGACAGAGTTAAACCTTTTCTAATAAATTTGATAAGCTGTGTGTTTTACACCAAAAAAGTAGGTTATTTTATTAGGTGCTGTATTAGATAAAGACATGCACGAAATGATACCATTTATTATTGTTTATTGTGCATATTTATACATAATATATACATATCACAATTCATTTTATATGATAATATCCATGTGTATGTGTTTCTTTTTTTAAATGAAATCTTCTTTCCTGACATTTTTTATCTAAAATTTGAAATGTTATGATGTTTGTATGCACTGAAGAAGCTTATAAAATTAGGAGTGAATTCTGGTTTGTTGTTATGATTTAATGATGGTCAGTTTAGTAAACATTATATCTGTGCATCGAGTACTGTGGTTTCTTTCATTTTTTATAGACCACTTTATCTAAAACGCATATAAAAATTCATATATCTGCAGCAACTGGACACATTAAAAAAAAAAACTAAAAATGAGTATAAAAATGAGAATAAGAAGTAAAAATATATAATTAAAACGTGATTTAAAAAATGATTGTTACATAAAAAGTGTAGTTTGGATAATATTGGAATTTTATGCCATATACAAGCCTTTGTCTAGAAATAATTAAATAATTTAAAATGTTTAGAAGTTGAAATAGAAACATTGTCCTTTCTCATTGTGTTACAACCCAAATGATACATTTCAAACTCTAATTTCTCACAATAAACACATTTTACATATATTGTGTACCAACATGCTAGATATTCATTATTTTTAATAATAGCTTTTGGTACTTAGCAGATCAAGTTAATATCAGAAGTACAGATCATATCAATGCAGTTTTGGGTAGCAAAAGGGGTGAATAGTTCCTAAACAGGACTGATATGGCAACAGTCCTGCTTACTCTGTAGTATTACCACATAAATTATAAATGTCACTATCAACTAGAGTATTAGTGTACAGAAACACTTCATTTCTTCACTGCTGTTCTGTTGTCATTTCAACTATGCATTTTTCCCTGATTTATTTCACATAAATCAATTTACTGTATGTGGCTGGTTTGTTTTGTGGAGGGTGGGAAATGGATACCACCAATAGGAAAATATACATTTAGCAGAACATTTTCAAGAGGTTTATTACCATATAATGCACAGTAATAAATCCAGCAATTATTTAACATATTTAAAACATGAATGAATTGTTTTCTGCATTAAGTACAATTTGAGATCTCTTCAGGAAATGTTAATAGTTTCTGTAAACTTTGACTTTTATTTCATCATATGTCTATTCTAGACAGTGCTTCTGTCTGTACTAGTTTAAATAAATTTGTTTATAAGTGCATGTCAGTTACTTGCTTCACTATGCACTGTGTGAAATATAACACTCCATATGTGAAAACTAATGTAATATGCCTATTTCACATATCTATAACTTTACATTGGTCACTTTAATGGATAAAACTGTCAGCTGTGCCTGTTTATTTCACTGACAGCAAAAGAACAATATGGCTGCTTGACAGAACACATGCATTTACTTTTCCAAAGGCAAGACAGACTTCACTTCTCATGTAGCAGATTATGGGCTTCTACCCTTATTGACAAATGTATCACATTTGGCTACTATAAGTACAGTCTAGGAGGTATCTAGGACAGAGAAAATAGATTCAGATTCTGTAGTTTATGGATGGCTTCTACATATGGATATTAATTTCAGTGACAGGTCTGCATCCAGATGATAAGTACTTCATGGCCAAAGATCAGCTGCAATCTGAGGCACATTCAACTAACATGTTCTCCCCATCTCTTAACTGAACAACAGCAACATAATTAAAGGACATCTCCACCACACTGAAAAGTTATTGTCAGCATATTTTTAAGAAGTGTTGTTAGTGCTTTTTACCAAATGTTACCTCTCTACATGCCATTTTGACTTTTATGAAATGTTATATTATTTTCTTGTGGAATTAATCACACTACATCACACAGGTTTGCAGGGGTAGCTTTATCTCAGACTTTTAAGTGGTTACGGATTCTAGATGCATAAGTAATTAAAACAATTTAAACCTAATTAATAATTGCAGATGGCTTTTATGTGTGTATTATCAATCACAGGTAATTGTTTTTAACATAAAATATGGCTTCAAAACTACAGTTGTGAGTCTAAATAAAGCCGTAAATAAACTACATTTTTTCAAGTGTGACATTCAAATATAGCTTAAAATGTTATACATGAGATGATCAATAACAAATATCAAAATACGTTATTGTTGAATATATACTATTAATGCTGTTACTAAAAGCTATCAAAAAGTAGGAATGCAAAGAATGCTGAATGCAAGTCTGTGAATGCTTTCACCAGACTCTACTTTTAGTTCTCGTAAAATTACAAAAATGACATCAAAGAAGCAAAAACTTTGTAAAATGAAATCACATGGCATGGCAGCCCACTGTAAAGCCACCTGGAGATTTAACTTTTTAAAACTTTAATCAGGGACATTCTCACTGAAAAAATATCAAGATACATTGAAAACATTTTAGTGTTTTTGATGTGGATTAACTTTAATAAAACTCCTTACATGATAATGATAATAGAATTAACTTACAGAAATGTTCTCCCACTCTTGGTACAAAAGTAGGTATTGATGGTTAATCCATAGCAATTGTTTTGAAGTATAATACTGTGTGAGACAAGCCCACAGCAACAGCACAAAGTTTATATCTGCAATCAGGCACCAAAAAACTCTGTTAACTCCATCAGATTTCTTTTACACTATTTAAGCATGGAAGGGGAGGAGTTACTGTGTCATATTCTAGTGTAATATTAATAAATTTGTGTCACATAAGAGTCTCCCCTAGCCTGTCTTACGCTTCTGCAGATGCAGGCCTACATCTAACCAGTTTGTATTAGGTATCTTGTCCCAAGGCCACTCAGTGCTGTTTTACCAGTGAACATATAAAGTACTTGTAGTTTTTAACTGCAGTTTGAAGTGGCGTTGTGATGGTGGAGAGAGAGAGAGAGAGAGAGAGAGAGAGAGAGTGTGTGTGTGTGTGTGTGTGTGTGTGTGTGTGTGTGTGTGTGTGTGTGTGTGTGTGTATGTGAAGGTGTGTGCATGTATGTGTACATGTGGACATGGAGGGCTACATTCTCACATACCTTCTCTTTAAACCAATGGGCAGCTGTAAACTATATAATAAAATGTTTTTTTTTAATTGAAAGTTTTTTTAGTCAGTCTGGCTCAGGCAGACAGAGTGATGCGGTGTTGGTGAGAGTATCAGGGCACCATGTACAATAGGCAGCAATCATGTGAGATATACACATAACAACTTCAGTGATGTCAGTGTACACAATGCACAAGACTGTGTGTTTATAGTAGGCCAACAAAAGCCTCCCTACTGTTAGCATGGCACTTTAACAAGACTTTCCTCCTGTCTCTCTCTCTCTTGAACAGATGGAGGAGGAGCACAAGGTCTCTGCTGTTACCAATTGGTAGAGGCAACAAAAAGGGAAATATATTTTGTGAATAAAGAAAATCAGATTATTGCTTTATATACTGGCATTTGAATTTGGGGTTTTAGACCATTTATCATTACGATAAATAAAAACTAACTTTTCCTAGGGTTACCGCCTATCTGACTTTTTTTTTATTTTTCAGACTATCCAGAAAACAAGCTGATTGTCCAGTAGTCCAGAAAACACTTTACAAATTCTGGTATTCTGTTTCAAAAAACAGACTATTGGAGTTCATTAAATTGGCAGATTTACTATGCGTTTCTGTACAAAAAAAAGGTGTAACAAAACAGGAAAAGAGGACATTCCTCCTCCCCATGCTGTGACTATAACGTCATAAAATGGGTGGAAAGTAGGCAGGGAGAGGGGAGGAGATGGGTGGGTTAGGGGAGGTATGAAAGGTGTAGCCCTGGTCTGGTTTTGGCCACAAGGAAAGGTGGCAAACCTACCTTCTCCTGATTTGTGCTTTTGGTTGCAGTCAGTTTGCCAGAATTGAGTGCAGTAAGTGACTCACAGATAGTAACACTATTTCAGTATTAGTATTAAAGCTTCATCAATAAGTGACTCACTGATAGTAACACTATTTCAGTATTAGTACTAAAGCTTCATCAATAAGTGACTCACTGATAGTAACACTATTTCAGTATTAGTATTAAAGCTTCATCAATAAGTGACTCACAGATAGTAACACTATTTCAGTATTAGTATTAAAGCTTCATTTGGTGCAGAAGACTGGGGTGACTTTCATTCAGAAAGATCTTACAAATGATGATAGTGAAAACTAGCCATCAGTCATCCTGCATTTCAATGAGGAGTAGTAAGCACCGATCTATAGCTACAGGTAGTTGAACTGCAGATGTGGGCACATGTATAGAATGCCCTAATACGCCATACAATTCTTCATGTAGTGCTCTGTCTTCTGGTAAAACAGAGCATTGTGCATGTATAAGTTATCGCAGTCAGTGCTTTCCTTTTGAATAAACCTTGAAGAGGTAAAGAAAATTTTTTAATTTTAAAAAGTATGCAAATTAATGTTGTCTCCAGTGTAAATGAATATGTCCAAAAGCTTTTTGGTTTGCAGTTCATTACTTACATTTTATCATGTGTATTTTATTTTGTGGGGAAAAAAGGTATTATACCCAGGCAAGAAGCAGAAGATCTCCTAACCCCAAAGAAGAGAGGAAGCTTCCTCATCAGAGTCAGTGAAAGAATTCAAGGCTATGCCCTTTCTTATCGTTCAGATGATGCAATTCGACATTTCCTCATAGATGCCTCAGGAGGGTTTTATGGCTTGCTTGGTGTTGATCAAATGCAGCATACATCACTGGCAGAGCTAGTAGAATATCACAAGGTAAGCTTCTGTAATTTTCATTGGACTGCTAAAAATATCCAGCTTGAATTGTTGCATTGTTGGTAAATGTGGAATAATGGTTGAGAAATGCAATTGAATTGTTTTCAACTTAGTGTAAGAACTAAAAGGTAGCCCCTAATGTTGTGTAGCATTCAAGATTTATACATCTTGCATCTAAAGTTTTTCATGCACACTAGTACTTTCCCCAGTTTATAACTGACTTATAATTCAGCAAAAATGGTCAACAGGGCGGGAGTTATCAGAGAAATAACAGACTGCCTGGTGCGTTCTTAGCTCACCACCCCTACAAGGTCTGTTATTTCTCTGATAACACACAATCTGGAGAGTATTATTGTGCTTAGAATATGGTATGTATTAATTTGTTTTGTATTTTTTAATTAGTGTATACATTTTTTATATTTTTGATATCAAATAGCTGTTCCACCTAATGTTTCAAATTTGGTGTAGCATATGTAATTGTTGTTGGAGGAAGTAGTTTAATGCAAAACATTAAGTAATTTAGTATCCACACACACATATATCTATATATATATATACATACATACATATATATACACACACACGCACACACATATATATATATACACACACACACACACACACACACACACACACACACACACACACACACACACACACACACAAACACACACACACACACACACATGCACACACACACACACACACACACACACACACACACACACACACACACACACACACACACACACATACACACACACACACACACACACACACACACACACACACACACACACACACACACACACCTGCAGCAGGACCAACAGAGAGACTTTTCTTGAGTGACACCTCAGCTCTGATCAAATGAATAAAAACATTCATAAAGTGCAAGAGATTGTAACCACCCATACCTCTCAGCAGTTGTCCCTCAAAATGTATTGGTTTTCTGGTAAATAACTGAAGACGATAGTTAGTGAATGAAGTTGATAAGTGACCTAGAGACTTTTTCCTGGTAAGGGGAGACCAGCCTAAGTAAACCATGCAAAGGTGATGAATATCTATGTAGCACTTGAAGAGTGCATTTAGATAGAGTTACTAAGGTCAAATTCAAGCATGACCTAATTAAAAAACCTTGATGTGAAAGTTGTCCAACAAAACAAAAATAACTTGTCAACTTTGTTAACAGAGTTACAATATAACTGTTGAACAGAAACTCGGAACACTTGGAGCCATATAGCACAATTCACCTTAACGCAGCTTTATTATTCAAAATGAAAGTGGCGTTTTCGCTACAGTAAGTAAGTAGCTTCTTCAGAGGTCTATGGAAAAAAGGTGCCAACTTTTACTCATTTAAATACTAGAAGAAACAATGACATCATTTCCTATTTAGTTGTAAATAAACACAATTCTAAAAACGCAAAATCTAAAAACTCTTATTTTAAAATGAAATAAGAGTAAAAATGCTAGAACATTTAGTACATGTTATACATTATGAAATGTTCTAGCATTTTTACTCTTATTTCATTTTAAAATAAGAGTTTTTAGATTTTGCGTTTTTAGAATTGTGTTTATTTACAACTAAATAGGAAATGATGTCATTGTTTCTTCTAGTATTTAAATGAGTAAAAGTTGGTGCCTTTTTTTCCATAGACCTCTGAAGAAGCTACTTACTTACTGTAGCGAAAACGCCACTTTCATTTTGAATAATAAAGCTGCGTTAAGGTGAACTGTGCTATTTGGCTCCAAGTGTTCCGAGTTTCTGTTCAACAGTTTGTTTCCTATCCGTTGGTTTTACTAGAGTTACAATATAAAGTATAAGAAAAACTAAACTGTATTACAAGAGAATTCAAGAAAGCCTTGTTTGAAAAAAATAGGAATTTTGAAAGGAAATTGTCCTTTGCGCAGGATAACAAAGGCTTCTTCGTCATTTCTCAAAAAAAAAAAAAAAAAAAAAGCTGCAGATAAGTTAGGATCTATTATCAAGAATGAAATTCCAATTGAGACCCCTTCTGTACAGGCTGAAGTTTAATAACCACTTCTACAATACTGGGAAGGCTCAAGACATTGGCCAAACGTCCTCCAATGTGAGTTAGCAGACTGTCCTTATATCGTGGAAGGGGATGTTAGGGAATCTCTAAAAAAAAAAAAGTAAAAAGACCTCTGGCCCTGACACTATATCTAGACTATTAATTAGGAAAATGATGGACATCTTATTTCTCCCATTAACAGTAAAGTTTAATCAGTTACCAGTTAGAAGACATGTATCTGAAGAATGGACTAAGTCCTATATGGTAATAATTTATAAGGGTGGATAGACAGTATTACTGGTTAGTCTAACCTCAACAATAGCTGTGTTTTTGAACATTACTTACTATCAAGAGTTATTAAAAATAACAAATATTTGTCTCATGTTGGTGAAACTCGGCATGGGGTTCATAAGGCGGTGCTCAACTTTGATGTGTCAAGTAAAATTTTATCATAGGATATCTAAAGTATAGGCTGTGCTGTTGTATATTTTGATCTGTCAATGGCTTTCAGCACAATGCCTCATTAGCTAATATTAGACATGCTATGCAATCTCAGTGTAAATCATTTCATCATTTGATGAAGTGAGAGTTGTTTAACTTCCAGAGCACAGTCAGTGGTAATAAAAGGTGTTATCTTATCGTGGAGGAATATTAGAGCTGGTGTTCCTCAGGGTTCAGTATCGGGCCCTGTGCTCTTTAATCTTATATTTATTTACTGTCCAATGTTAACTAAGTTCTGGCTGTACAAGTACATGGATAACTGCAAAATCAGTGCACAAATTTAAGGTGACAGCAATCTAAGCCATGTAAATACCTTTCTAGACCAAATAAAAACTTGATTGGAAGCCAAGGAAACTCAGCTTCAGTAAAAATAAATGTAAATTTATTTAATTTGATACAGCTATGGATGTAACTGTTAACTTAAAGGATGTCTAAAGTTTCTAACTGTGAATACATAAAAGATCTAGGTACCACTATTAGGAAATAACTACAATTTAAGGTTTGTATGATAGATAATAGACCTAAAGCAATGAAGAAAGCTGGATTAATACTAAATACAATAATGGCAAGGGATAAGTCAATCATTAGAGGTCTAATTGAATACCACTTGGTTTTCTGTAGTATGTCTATTGCAGAACTGTATCGACTAGAAAGTGTACAACTGTGGTTTACAAAGAAGATAAGTGTCAATACAAAACCTGGATTACTACCAGTGATTGCAGAAATTAAACTTATGCCGCATAGAATATAGATGTTTCAGAGGTAAATTATGTTTATCCTTTTGGGCTGTGGGTATTCCAATATTAAGAAATTGACTTGGTTTAACTTTAGTTACACAGTATCATAAGAGCAGAATAGGAGGTCCACTATTTCATAGGTTCATAGGTTAGTACTAGGCTAATTGCCCCTTGTGGGCCATTTTAAGCCAAGTCAATTACCCCACGTGAGAATCAAACCCTGCACCTTGTGTTTGCCAGTGTTTGCCAGGTAAACACCTTAACCATTATGCCATCCTCCCACCCTTTAAACTAGTATTGAATAAAACAAAAAGAGACTTTTGTCACAAACAGTACCTAAATTATAGAATAAATTGCCCTGTAAAATTAGAAGTGTAGAAATGTTAATAACCTTCATGTTGGATATTGAAAAAATATTTATCAGACATGAAATATATAGGTATATGGATTAAATGAAGCTGCATTTCTTTAGGGTCTTTTGACCTAACAGCAGTGAAATTGGAAACATATAAAACTTCTTGTTCAGAAAGTGCATGGTGATGGGTTATTTGCTTACTTTTAAAACGAATGTAGGTTATATTAAAAAAATAGCCCTGGTTTTAGGTCTTTTTCTTTCATTATTGCTGGATTTTTCCAGAAGTCTTGAGCAAAGAAGCTAAGAGGTAAGCATCAATTTTCTCTGTTTCTCCCTCGCTTGCCCATTCAAGCTCAGTGTCTTTTTGTTTATCTGTCTCATGCACACACACACACACACACACACACACATACACACACACACACACACACACACACACACAAAACATTACTTTTGGCTCAATTTTCCAACACTCACAAAACATGGCTTTTTAATCCAAGCTTAGCAAGGGAAAGGTATAATGGTAAGTCCTTCTTTCTGCTACTGCAGCCATTTTTCTATTCAGAGTTTTTATTTGTATTTTTTTTTTAATTTCACATCCACTAGACAGCAAAGTTACAGAAAAAGATTTTGTTTTTTTTTTTTCAGTCAGTGCTTTACAGCACTTGAAATGATGCAATGAAGCAATGGACTTATTTTTTTGCTGAGTAATATATGTACATTAATGCCCTGTTGGAGAACATTTGCTCTCCAGTAGGGTATCAATGTATGATTTGTCCATTATCTAAGACATTGTTACAATAGAGTGGTAAGATACTCCCTGGGATTCATTAACAGTCATATAGGCACCACACTAAGCCTGCATAATGTAAGCATGTTAGTGCAATGAGCAGCAGGGCTGATCGAATATAAATGCTGCTGATTGTGCCTACATGTTTGCAAGCTCCTTTTCTTGACCAGCAGTACTGTTTGCTGGCATGGAAAGGTGCTTTCATGCATGAGTGCAGAATGTAAACAAAAAGCCTTGCTTATAGGCAAAGCTAAGATACAAACACTCGCTGTAGCTCTGAGATATTAAGGGCAATACAGTGAAAAATTCTTCTTAACTTTTTCAAAAATCTTTGACATAAAAAGGATGGTGAAGGCCTCTCCCACTAGAAATGGACATATTATAACTGTGTTATATGCCATGCATGTATTACAGTATAAGACCCAACAAAGCTAACAGGCACTGAATGTGGTTGCTGAACATGTGAGCATTTGAGAACATAAAATATGTGATATTGATATGATGAATGCACCATGGTAGAATTGCCACTGCCAATTGTGAAATATGTCTGTACATCAAGGCATTGTTACATCATGTTATTGCTGAAAAGGGATGTGTGTGCCTATAATTGTTGTACTAAGGCAGGAACACACAAAATTTAATCTCATTCCCTTGTGCCAGAGGCTAACACTTACTACATATGTTATGTAAGGAAAATGTAATCATGTCGTCATTACTCTGAACAAAAGCATTGCTATGCGAGAACTTATAGCTTTTTGTAAGCAGAATTAACATCTATACATGTACACATCATATATTATTGACGGCAGTGCACATGTACAGTCATCCTAAGACTGGCACATTGTAGTATGAGCAGTAATGGCTGGGTATGAACTAACTACGTAAGATTAGAAGCTACTGATTAGTGCCTGAATCGCAAGTGCCACACAGCCTGTTGTGGTACAACTGGTACAGTGCACAGTTGAATGGATAACATCACAACTGTTTACTAACTAGACGTTTATGCCAAAAAGTTTTCAAAGTGCACTATAACACAGTACGGCTACACATCATATGTGTATTTGAAGAGTAGTATATACAGTGTGAAGGTGAAAGGCACACACTCATAGCTAAACTCAAACATCCTAAATATGTAGTTACACAATGTACAAAGGACAGTATCAAAGTCATGCAACACATGGGAATTTTCAATCCATCTGTGAGATACTGGAGTTATGATAGTATTATGCAATCACTGTGTGGCCAAAAATCTTTTCCCCTGGGAATGCTAGAATTTGCTAGTGCAACAGTGTGCCACTATAAATCCATCACATAAGTAGAAGTGGTTGTGAGGTGGCCTATGGTATATGACATTAATCACAGTCATACTATTTTATTAGGGATGGACTTGAACCACCTATACCTATTCAGTTACACCATCTATACAGCACATTATCAGTAGCCAGTGCCACAGGAGAATATTGAGTACAAGTGAGGCATATAACTTCTATGAAAGGGTGACTTCAGCAGTATATTGCCAAAGAGATATATCTGGAGAAATTACTTTAAAATCCATCTGGGGTTTGAAAAGTTGCTACTACAAATATTTGCAAACCAGTCCTAAATTGTAGATGTTAAGCACTGCTGTATTTGAACCTTCAATCTATCCATTTTCACATTCTAGAGAATAGTGTAAGAAACACAAGCACCACAGGAGAAGTCTAACATTTAAACTGTGACAGTTCACTTTGGAAATAATGGCATAATCAGTGTGTTGCACCAGGGGTGTAGGCATATAATATAATTTTGTAATTGTGTGCTCTTATTGCTGCCCCCCCAAATCACTTATCATTTGAGCAATGAAAATGCCCCCCCTTCAAACATTTGCATCACTTTCCTCTCTAAAAATATTAAATGTATTTTTTTTTAAATCTATGAAACTGTTCTTAGAAGCATTAATTTAGGCAGTTGTGTACATTGTATGGCCTAAAAAAGCCATTGATTCTCAAAGTATAGAAAATTGTAAGCAGTAGTGTACAAAGAGTATGCCTAGCTACCCCCTTTGCAAAGTTGTGGTTGTGAAAGGATGGATAAGGCGTTGGTGTAGTCATCTAGCAATTCAAAATGTTTATCAGAGTAGAAGTTGATTGAGCACATGCTTACTTAACTGTAAACACCCCCACTCTCTCTCACTCACACACACACACACACACACACACACACACACAAGTTCCCCATATTGAGATCTGAACTTCTTACCTAGTTACAAAATGTAAAGAGCACTGTATTTATTGTAAGCACCACAGGAGAAGTCTGACTTTTAAGGGGAGAGAGCAAACTTTTGTCAAGATGATGTCATCATTGTGTTTCAGAATAGATGTTTCAGTAAAAAGTGAGATAAGGGTGCTGTGTGAAGAGTTAAATGTATTCTTCTCAAGGGACGTAGGTACAGCACCAAACATTACTCATCCTCAGGTTTTCCATGTTCGGCATCAAACCTTCTGTCTACATTGCACAATCTATAGAGCCTGTATCAGTCACATGTACCACAGGAGAAATCTGACTTGCACAAGGAAAGAGTGCATTTTTGTCAAGATGACCTCATCAGCATGTTTCAGTAAAAAGTGGGATAAGAGAGCTGTGTTGAGTTTAAAAATGTGAAATAGCACATTTGAACTTCTTGAAAATCTACTGTTTTTAACAAATAGTAGTGTGCATCACAGGTTGTGCAAAAATTGCATATCTATGCATAGGGCAATGCAACATCACTATGATTGTCACATGTAATTACATACTTCTCTGCTAAAATTTAGATCCTTCATGTACAGAGTGCTACTGTGAGGGACACTGACACTTCACATTATGGGATGCCATAAACATTCACTGTTGTCACCAACAGGTTACCAGTCAAACTTTGCTGTGACTTCATGTTGGAATGATTACACATTTGTATTGTCTCATACTTGTACTATGTGCATTGCTAAGCCAAACATGCAAGCCCAGCACAGGACATCTGACTGCAGAGAAGCAGTGATGGTTTATGTGAGGATAAGTTAACTAAACTTGTAACACAATTCCAAGTGTAAACACCGTAGAGCAGACATAACATGAATTAATTGCATTTACATCATTCTGAAATCAAGATCAACTGTTGCCAAAAATAATATAGGAGCAGAGGCTGCATATTTACTCCATTGTTTCCTTGTCCACTTTGTATCTCTCAGTAATTTCTGTGTCATGCAGTCCATGATAAGTCAAACAGGGTCTAAACAACCTTCTTCTTGCCTGAGATCTGGCAGCAGCAGCACTTGATTTAAAGCCTGTTGCACATACAGCATAATAATAATAGCAACAGCAACCCCTAACATGTTTGTTTTTTTATTTTCTAAGTGTAATCGTACTATATTACAGGGAAAAAGCCTACACTGAGTGTACACAGTTGCTTTATAGCTCCCTGAGTAGCTGTGCTATAGTGGATTGGTTAATTAGAATATACTTGTGCTCTTTATGCTGTCATTAGCATATCCCACTGTTTGTGTTCGGAGGCTCTACACTTCATGTCGAGCCATTTAATGAATAATGAACAGTGAATGTTTTGTGGAGAGCACCACCAACACAACAGCTACATTTCTTTTTGCTGTTAATGAATCTGACCAACTGTTTTAAAGTAATGGCAACATGCTGTTCCAACGGTATTAAATCAAATAAGCAACTCAGTACCTGTTGGCTGTGGAGTTTTGGACTTTGTACGGATTCTCAAAATACTGAAAGGTCGAATTTCAGTATCTTGAGACCATAAAGTCGAATCTTCAAAATAGCGAAAGTGCACAATCGCAAATCCGACTAAGTCGAATTTGTGGTTATGGCTTTATGTTGCGTGACGTGTATTGTGTGGATGGTGTCCAGTGTAGTGTGTGTTGATTTAGCTGGAATTTAAGGTAAGTGAGTGTTTTGTAAGGGTTTTGGGTAGGAGTTTGAGTGTATGTGAGTGTGTTTTTAAGTTGTACATGTGGGTTAGGGTAGGTAAAAGTATGAGTGTTTAAGTGTTGGATGTGGTTGTGTTTGTATATGTGCTCTGTGTGTGTGTGTGTGTGTGTGTGTGTGTGTGTGTGTGTGTGTGTGTGTGTGTGTGTGTGTGTGTGTGTGCACATGTGCGAGGGACTGTAGAATGTCTGGGTGTGAGTTTACTGTTTTTTTCTGTTTGTGCGATCTCGGAGTTAGTATATATAAGTGGGCGGTGTTGGGGGGTGCAGGGGGGGCTTGCCCCTCTGCTTATATGTAGTGTAGGTTTCTTGATTTGTGTTTTTGTGTTTGTGTGTTTTTTGTTTGTTTATCTGTAGTAGTGTGGGTAGGATGGTGTATGTATTGTGCGGTGTATGGTGTGTTTATGTTCGCGATTTTGTGTTTCGCGGTTTTGTGGTTTCGGGATTTCAACCGTTCTAATTTATGGTCCCGAGATACTGAAATTCGAGATTTCAGTATTTCGAGATTATAAAGTGGAACTATATATGTATGTGTGTGTGTGTGTGTGTGTGTGTGTGTGTGTGTGTGTGTGTGTGTGTGTGTGTGTGTAAAAATGTGTTTATTGTGTATAACTGAACCACCCTAATGTCAAATGTAAAACATTGACAAAATAAATTCAGTAATACACAATAGCAAAAAAATATATATATATATATATATAGAGAGAGAGTATTAAAACTAAAACCTCCCATAGCACCAGCCTCAGATTTGTCTGAGTAGTGGCAGTGTTTTATGGGAAAGTTTTATTGACATTAAGGTGTAGATTTGGGGAAAGGGGCAGCATTAGAGATAGGGTTAGCAGCCATTACTAAAGAGGACAGGGGCTATTTTACAGAAAAGGCATTAACATACTATCATTTTTTTGAACTCAATGTTTTTCATGGCCATGAAGTACAGTATTGTTGAAAAAGTTTCTATGATATAAGTATTTGAGCAGTTTATATGAAGAGGACACCCAGACAAAAGAATGTATGTCACTTTTAAATGATTTTAATTTCTAATCATAATTGCATAATAGCACGCTCTTTGCTTTTCACTTCATTTCTTTATGTTATATTTGATTTTCAATAAAAGACAGCCATATGCAAGGACTTAAATGATAAAAAGCTGATATTATTATCAAATGATATGCAATACATCATAAATAATCAGAGTTTAAAAAGCATGTCCGTAAATCCTCTTTTAGTAATCCAAAACGTGAATGTCAATCCCCAGGATTTACTAATCTTCCATGTAAGACTAGATTAGTCTTACATGGAAACGCCAGTCTAAGAGTATGATGGCAGCACGCCATGCATATTAATGAGGGCGTGCTGCCTGAACTCCAAAGCTTACAAGGAGTGTGGACAAGTGTAGAGGGCGTGTCGGACTGCCGAGCAGTCCAAAAATCCATGCCCCTGCACTGACAAAACCCAGGAAATGTTGAGTTACATGAGCGAGTCCACTCACATGTGTAGATTGTGACACTACACTCCCTCATATGTTAAACCTCGTACAAATTTAAAAATTAAAATACATTTTTTTTTGGTTTTATTTCCAATATAGCGGCCCGTATTTGCACGTGTTTGCGCAGGACTGCCCATTGCTTAGCTACAGTTAGCAGCTTAGACACCAAAGAGGATAATAAGAAAAAAATATTAAAATTAAGCAAAATAGCAATAGTGTAGTAGTTAGAGACTTCGCACAAAGAGGAAGCATTCCTGGTTCAAGTCCCACTACTGCACATTCCATTTTGTGTTGGAAATCTGTATACAAAAATATTTCCTGACATTTATCATGTATAAGTTTTGTAAAAAGCATTCAAATGTTATATGTAGTAGTGAACAAATTATATATATGAAGGTGAAATGGTTATGTATTCTGAGGCATGAGTAACTTATTTTAAGCAATATAAAGCATTGCTAAGCACAATTTAGCAGTATTTAGCATATTTAAAACCAATTGCTCGTAGCTGAGCAGCGCGTTAACAAGCACAATGTCTTTGCATGTAGCTGCGCACCACGCCAACCAGCGCAACTACAACATAATTGTGCGTAGCTGCGCACAGCGCTAACCAGCGCAACATCGAGCAATGTTGAGCAACGTCGAGCAACGTTGGGCAATGTCGGGCAAAGTTGAGCAAAGTCGGCTACACACGGCCACACCTCCTTTACTGTACCTTAACCATTCAGGTCTGGCCAGTAGGAAAATAAAAAGCAGTGACAGGGCTCGAACTCAGGATACTGTACACTATACTCACAGTACATAACCACTAAGCCATGACAGCATTTCATAACCATGCACTTTCAACAGACACATATCTATCTAAGGAATATTAAACATTGCTAACATCAGCTAAGCAGGTGTGCCTACAGCTGAGTTTTTTCAAAACTGGCCAATCACAAATAAGTGCGGGAAATGAGGCATATTTAAGCTCCACAGGTGGGAATACTTGCCATAACTGGTTGTAGCTCCCTTCTGCAGTCAGCATGGCCAGTGTTGGAGAAGGCACTCTATTTCGAGCGCAACACTGGGGCATTTAGGAGACCAAAGTAATGGTTTGGCTCCTTGTCCACAATCATGAGGAAAGACTTCTGCAGGGCCAGTACCAGAGCACCCAATATAAAACGGAGGCCTGGAACAGTCTAGCTCGTGATCTCACCAGTGCCACTGGCGTTCTTCAGACTGGTGAGCAAGTCAGGCACCATTATTATGACCTGAAGCGATGTAAGGAGGATCAACTGGACAAGTGGATCCAGGAGTCCCGTGCGATGCCTAATGCCCCGGTACTGAGTAAGTAGCCATTGTATTAAGTAGTTAAGAATTGCTATGCTTGTCTATACTATGGATAGGTTTGTCTCAATATCGCTGCATTTACTTCACAGTTACAGGTGTCCGGGCTATGAATCAGCAAGCCCATGAAGATAGGTTGCAAAGTCTGCGTAATCAGGCAGGTTAGTAATTATTCTGCATGTACTGTTATATGAAATAAATGAGAGAGCCTTCAAAAACTGTTTTAACCCAATAAATAAGATGTAATAATCTTTAATAAAAGTATAATTCCTGGAGTGCATCTGTGTCATTTTCTTTGATATGTTGTTGTATTGTTGCATTTTACAAATAGTACTGTTGAATTAAGGCCCATATAACGTGGATGAAGGGAGTGCCAGTAGCTTTTATGCATATTTACAGCACTCAACTGTTGGTTCATGCTCAGCATGTACAGGTTAATCTGGCACATGAGTAGCTTGGCATTTTGTTCCCCAGAAATGTCAGTGTGCTGCCAGAAATTTAGGGAGCTGTTAACATATAACTGATACTTTCACCTGAACATATCTAGATAATTATATGAAAGTAGAGCTGTCAGTGTACCATCTTAGCAGTAGTGTGTGTGAACAACTCTCAAAATATGTAGCAGTAACTTCTGCTTCTTGGACAGTTTGTATGCAAGATACAGCTCATGTATATAATGATCTAGCAAAATCCAATTGCACAATATAAGGACATTGGGTAGTGTAATAATACATGTAAGGGACATATAACTGCAGTTAATAGGAAAGTAGTGAAAACTAGAAGGATATATAAGTTGTTAATTGAGCTATCCTTTTCTACCCTACTGTATGTGCATAAAAAATGCAATTCCACACCTCAATCGGTATGTCTAATCTCAAAATATTTGTTGGGACATATGTCCTATTGGTTTATAAATATTTGCATTTATTTCTATGCATGTGCCCTGTTAAAGTACCACAATATTGCTGGCCTGTTGCCACCAATTCAACCTGCATGCTGTTGTAATGTCCACTTCTTCTTCTTCTTCTTTCGTTTTTTCCCGGTTAGGGGTAATGTCCACTATTGTTCTATATATACATGCGTTATGCTTGCTTTTCAACTGTTGAAAATCTGGTGTGTTGGGTTAATGGAAATACTTCTGCATGCTGTTATAACTAATAGGGAATGTTGTTGACTGTTACTAACCCATATCTTTATTAAACCCTCCAAAACATAGTTCGTATGGGAAGACTGGTCCCAGCGGACCCACCTGTCCCACCTCAGCTGGCCATGGCACATAGCACCAGCAAGTGCAGTGCCCAGCCTGGGACCTCCTCCTCCATTGGCCCTGTGCCACCTTCGGGTGGAAGCGCTGCAGGGGATGAGGCTCAGCCCCCCCGCGCAAGTGTGGGTGGAGGAGGGCCACCTATCACCCTTCAAATGGCCAGGCTGTGGTGCGTAGAGAGATTAAAAGTTCTGTTGCAGAACCTCTAAGCCAGCTTGAGGCATGAGTGGCGCAACTCCCGGGTCAGCCTGCCCCTCCTACACAGCCCCCAGCACAGCCACCCTCTGGGCTGTGAAGGTGCAGTGGTGACTGCCCATGGGTGGGGACCTCAGTCCCACTGTTTCCATCTGTGGGCTCATGGGCTTGCGATTTCCAAACATCCCTCCCCGTCAAAGGTGTTCACCCACCATGTGTTATATACTGCCACTGTATGCATCTTGTTTGTCTTGTCTGTTTACCTCCCCAACCTACCTCCCCAAATATACCTACTTTCCCTACCCCACATTCCACTCTCACCTGAAAAAAAAGGGGGGGGCAATCTGCTCCCAAAAAAAAATTATGCCCCATACATAACTGCCCATTTTGCACACATGTCCACTGGACACACAAAATGTAATTTAATTGGCATTACAACATACTTTGTTGTCCTCACCCCCTCTCTCAGGGGTTGAAGGTTTCATATCTACCTCCAAATTTATTCCATATGCACAGCTGTTGCCATTAAAGAAATGGGCAGCTATGGACCTTCCATACACCCATCCTGCACATCCGACACTACTTTCCATACTGTCTTTCCCTCTTTGTGCCCCTTTTTCACCATTTTCCTATCTCCCCATTTTTCTTTTCTTTCAAAGAAATGAGCACGGGGTTTAGCGGGAGTAAGCACTATTAAGCAGTAGTTAGCGGGTTTGCGTGAGTGTGCGCTTGTTTGCGCCTAGCTAAGCATCACGCAAACCCACACAAACCCACCTACAACTGCTTAAAAGTGCTTTAGTCACTCTGTATATAAGGGCCCTTGTTCTGCTCAGGAGCAAAATAAAACACCTCTGTCAGTCTCGAACCCCGGACCTTGTACACACTACACAAAATGAAGTACCACTAAGCCACGGTAGATATACAAGTTGGTGCTGAAATAAATATATCATGCATCAGAATGAGTGAATGTAAAGGAAAAATAGGAATGCCGTACCACACAACTTGTTCTGTGGATCTTTACCAACAGTTATTGTGGGATTACATTACATGACTGTGATAAGAGAAGCAGCCATTCTAGCAGGAAATAATGTTACACCATCACTTTACAACCCCACACAGTATCACAGCAGAACAAACACTGGCATATCTGTTTAGGGCAGAGGCCATACCTCCCAACTGTCCCTAACTTTCAGGGATGTCCCTGAGTTTGACACAAATTTTAGCTCTGTCCCTCTGAATCCCTCCTAAAACTACTGACTTTGGCCAGAAAGGTGGTGAATTACACTTAATAAATAATGACAATAATTAAGAGTTAGACACTTTTTTTACTTCAGAAAAGGTGTATTAATTCATATGATCTGACTCTCTCAATGTTTCAACTTAATGGCACTAACATTTTAAAGGTGTCCCTGAGTCTGTTCAAATATGTACCTGAGTGTTTGAGAGATCTGGCAGAGGTAGAAACACAGAGGCACATCAGCCTTTTTGCTGTTACACACTGTGCAAATAGCTTTGGAAGAAGTTTCGGAAGCATACCCTTATGTAGGAATACAACACTGAAATACAAATGGATGTAGCCATGTACTGGTAGCAACCAACTGTAACAATGCCATTGCTCTATTGCTGAAAAGACCTGTGTGGTGCACAGACAAAAAATAACAGGCTATTCTCTGGCTACCATGTGGATAGGTCCACAGTTGGGAGTTATGCAGACAGATTACTTGCCTTGATAAACTAACTTGTACACAGCGACCCTGTAAGTCCAGCAAGATAAAATCCACACAATAATACTTACACTCTCTGTACTTCTGCACCCCTAACCAAATGTAGAATATACCTGTGTGTGCCGGGTCTACCAAGGATGTAGGTAAGCATACTCACTGTACTGAAATGTGTCCAGTTTTTCTGAGCAGCTCGTGCTAATGTCAACACTAAAAAAGCGCAAACTGTTTAGAACTGAGTAAATTAATATTCACAGTATAGCAGTTCACAAACAATTCTTGTGCCAAAGGAATACATCTCAATAACTCGCTTTGTATGGCAGTTAATTGTAAAAGTTGAAAAGAAAGTACATCTTTCCATGTATCTTGGGGTAGCATTCCGAGGGGTGAGTACATTTCTACACTGACAAATGGGTACTGGAAGCAGCAACATTAGTTCTGAGTACAAAATGAAAATCTCTGGCTACACCCCTGGCTTCTTATATAAGAACTATACCAACCGTCTGTCTTAAACAATGATGTCCATGGCAAACAAGGATGATCTCCATCTTAGGTTCATAGGTTCATAGGTTCATAGGTTCATACTAGGCTATCTGCCCGAGGGCATTTACAAGCCTAGCCCATAGTTTTGTGGCTTACGCCACCCCTTTAGTATGGGGAACTATACCCATTATTTTGCTGTGCCTCTGTTGAGCAGTGACACTGAGGTAATCCCTGGGGTATATCTGCGATCTCCCATCCATTGGTCAAGATTTCTCTTGAACAAGGCCAGCGAGGTGCTCTGCCTCACATATACCGGGATTTTATAAAGCTGAAAGGGCCACGCCTACCTGGGTTAGCAATTTATAGTACTGAGTTGTTATATCAGTGATTACTGCAATTACTACACAGCAGGCTGCATGCAATTAGCAAGTGGTGGCCACTAATTGGTGCAGAGGCCATCACATGCTCATGTGTAAATACCTACAAAAGCAGGCTGCAATCTCTGCCAACAAACTCAATCACTCTATTGCAGAGACTGACAGAGAGAGAGACAGAGAGAGAGAGAGACAGACAGAGAAAAGGAAAAAGAAAAATAAATATTACCAAATCATACAAAGGAAAGGTATGTGACACATAAGTATTTACTGGCATGTAGTAGATGTTATTGAAGAATAGTCTACATAATGTGAACCATTCATATGTGGCAGCAGTACTTATTTATGCATAGATGTTCTGGTTAACTACTGCTATGGACAATGCAGTGTGTACCTGTGGGCAGTGGGACATACCTGTGAAATGTGCAGCTCAGCATTAAATGTCAAAGATCTGATACATGTTATCTGTGTTCTGTACAGTAGTGTGGCCAATGGCTGTTGGGGGGGGGATTAGCGTTGACATTATATAAACATGGGTTTGACAGAACAACACATGCATGATAGCCATATTAAAGTGTAGCTTAGCATTGGCAACTGCTGTAGCAGTCTAGTATGCTTATCTAGCATTTGTAGCCATATATACACCCTCACTGTTAGTGTGTGCTCATATGTGACACCTGTTTGTGTTGCAGCAAGGCCCAACAGTCCAGCTGTGAGGTCCAGGGACTTACAACAGTGTGGACCTTGTGTGTGTATTGCCACACACATACAGAGAAATATATATACGTGTCATATATATTCACATCTGTATATGTGCATAGAGCAGGGGACATATTGCAACTGTTTGTGAAGGGTGGAGATATATATGTTGGTGAAAGTTAGTATGCACATATTTGTATGTAGGTTTTAGTGTGTGACAAACAAGACAGCATACAGTGCTGGTATATGACATATGGTGGTTAAACACTGTGGGTGGTTTGTTCAGTTTGCAATGTTGAAGCCAGTGAGGTCTGCTAAAGTTACCTGGGCTGTGAACATGCGATTTTATTACATTACTGTACACCTCACATCCTTTGTATAATCAATATTCTCACTATGAAAGGTAAAATGTATATGTGCCTACATATATATATGTATATGTACACCAATGGATGTGTATATGTATATATATGGGTCTACTTCGGGAGACCGAACCGACGATTCGCCGACACGCGGGAAGAGGAGACTAAACGACCGACAGGTAGGTTCACCGACAGGGAGATTCGCCGACAGCGGAAAGACCGACAAGGGAAATGTGCGATCGTTACATGATGAGTGTGCGACAGTGACGGAGTTAGGAGCGGTCAGGTAAGTGTGCGAAATTGTGGGATGTCGGGTTAGGCTGTGGGACAGGTGAGTGTGTGTTTGTGTCGGAGGTAGGGTTCGGGTTAGGTAAGTGTGTGATAGTGAGGGACTGTAGTTTTGGGACGGGTTAAGTGAGTTAGGGTTAGGGTGCAGGTAGGTGAAGTGTGCGATGGTGTCGGTGCTTGGGTTAGGGTGGGTAAGTGAGTTAGGGTTAGGGTGCAGGTAGGTGAAGTGTGCGATGGTGTCGGTGCTTGGGTTAGGGGTGGGTAAGTGAGTTAGGGTTAGGGTGCAGGTAGGTGAAGTGTGCGATGGTGTCGGTGCTTGGGTTAGGGGTGGGTAAGTGAGTTAGGGTTAGGGTGCAGGTAGGTGAAGTGTGCGATGGTGTCGGTGCTTGGGTTAGGGGTGGGTAAGTGAGTTAGGGTTAGGGTGCAGGTCGGTGAAGTGTGCGATAGTGTCGGACGTTAGGGTTAGGGTTTAGGTTTAGGTTAGTGGATGTTTTTTGTGTGCTTGTGTATTTGGCGTATTTTGTGTCGGTGTTTTGTTGTTCGGTATGTTGCGGTGTCGTGTGGTGTGTTGTCGGTTGTTTGGGGTCGGGGATGTGTGTGTCGGTGATTCGTGCGTTCGGTGTATGAAAGTAGACCCATATATATACATATATATATATATATATATATATATATATATATATATACATACATACATATATATATATATATATATATATATATATATATATATATATATATATATATATATATATATATATATATATATATATATATATATATATATATATATATATATATATATATATACATACACTCATACACACCTACATCTACTTGTTGCAATAGATTCTCTGTACTGTTAACTGGCTGTGATGGTCAATGTGTTTGTGAATACGTCAAAGATATGTATCTGTGGGATAGCTTAGTGGGAAACAGTTTATGTCATGGTATTATGGGTCCTTGCTTTGATTCTAGCAAAAGCTGTGTATTCTGTTGCTAGGCAGAAAAAGTGCTATTGCGTACAGTGTGATTAAGTCCCTTGGTTTTAACTAGGGTGTGTCATTGGAGGCTAAAGTACTACATCTGTGATTATTGATTGGTACTGATGTTGAATCCAAATCCTGAGTGTACTGTAGTACTACTTGAAGCTCTGGGCCTGTACAGCAAAGTATGGTATATGTCCACACTGCTTGCATCCACTGTTTTGTGTGGTCCCTGTATTCATCACAGATTACATTTCTCAAGATTAAGGTTGTGTAAGTACTGACACACAGTACTGTATAGTGCACACTGAAAGCTTATCTGGGTTGTCATACCTTTGTGTCCTGTAATTATGTCTGATGTGTGTGTGGGTATGTCTGTAACATGTCCTTTGACATATGTGTGGTAAAACATATAACTGCATATCTAGCAACATTCGTAGTGTACTACAGCAGTATGCGACTTATATTCCAAATTGTGCACATATTTTGGACACTGGTTTGCCATTAACAAGTTGTGTGGTATAATAGTAATACATTTACTGGACCTTACACTCATTGTGATGGATGATATATTTCTTTACACAACAACTTGATGTATATCTGCTGTGGCTAGGTGGTGTATTGTGTTGCATACAGTATGCCAGGTACTCTTGTATAGTCTTATATAGTGATTTTATTTTGTTGCTGTGCATAGCATGGTTCATTAGATTGAGAGTGAGGCAGGCACTTCCAAGCAGTTGTGGGGTGAGCAGTAATAAGTGGCAGTTAAATTGTTTCACTCTTGGTTAGCTAATAGGTTGCTATATATGGCAGTTCAGTGATATCTGTACTGTATAATGTTAAATGTGCCATATGACTTGCTCTGACATATTTTCGTATTTATGTCTTCCAGGGATCATGGCACATCACAGGAACCCCACTTACAGTAGTGCTGAAGATGACATAATTACTACCAGTATGATTCAGCACTGCAGTCTCATGTTCTCACGAACCAGTAGGAGTGTACTGCAATGTGGCAAGATGTCCACAGGGTAAATGAAGTAGGCCTGCATAACTGGACATATGAGCAGGTATGCCACCACTGCAGTGATCTTCTCAGGCATGTCCTTCAGCATGCTGCTGATGTGCGGAGACAACAGCTTGCAACAGGAGGTGGTGTTAATATCCATCCCCCCCTCACCAGAGTGGAGGAGCTGCTCCTGAGCCTGGTGACACCTGCCCAACAACAACAGCAGCAGACATACACCATGATGGAGGTTGGAGACACCCAGCAAGCACACATGGAGCATGCAGGTAACATGGCGTATCTGTAGACTACTGTTATCTGTAATGGTAGATCATGCATATGTAAGATGTGGAGTGTGTTGTTAAAAGATGTGGAGCTTGTTGTTGTGCAATACTGATCATTTGGAACATAATCTGTAGCCCTGTGAATGTAAACTGTTGTTGTACTGTAAGATTGCAAACACACAGTAGCAATGCCACAGTTGTGGCCACTGACAAACTGTCTCATCTCTATGTAGGTCCCTCTGGGGTGACATCAAGGCAGCAGACAGATGCTGGTGAGTGTGCTCTACATTTATTATTGTAAATAAAAAGTGCATGTCATAGTTATGGTGTAATCCATGTACACATGTAACACACCTACCCATAATGCATGCTGTGCATGTTTGGTGTAAGACCATGCACATCTCAATAATGTCATTAGCTGCCTCAAACACATGCAATACCCAAACCATCTGAAACAGATGTGGCTAGACTGTAGTGACCATTGGATAGGCACAGTTGATACTCAACATGCACATAACATACACATCTATGTCATACACAGAGCATTTTAACATGCTACACATAAAGAATTCCCAAACCCTCTGTAAAGACACACTCCAGTATCCACATTCTCATCCACACATTACACATAATATACCTGAGGGGTAGAGGCCTATCATGGGGCATTTAAACACTCTGCAACACACTACACATTCATGTCAGGGAATGCTCCTTATTGGCCTCCTTACAAACTCATGTAACAACTGTTTGTGAAATGATGAATGTAGCCAAGGTAGTACAGTTCCGGTACAGCATGAGTAGTGCTGGTTTGGGAAACATTTGTAGCCTTGAGTGGCCACGTGATGCTTCATGATGATGGCCTATGGTACTATACCCCATCCAGTTATTGTAACTACAGTACTACACATAGCTTTCATTGCTATACACACTTTAATGTTGCGTGTGTGTACACATATGCACCTCTAAACCATATGCATATCAATCACCATTTGCGCAACTGACACATATATGTCTTCTGATTCTGATGCTATTGAGTTTTGAATACCTGTACAGCAATGTTGTGTCCATGTATGCATTGTGTTCCAGGGGGAGGCCCATCACCTAATAACAAAACACATGCATCAAAGCCATGTATACTGTTAGTAACAAGAACTGTCTACACTTGCACTGCATGCTGTTGAGCAACACATGTCATACATGCTGACATGTGTGATATGACTGTTTTGATTGTGATACTGTACCCCACCATCACCTGCTATTGTGTATGTTCTGAGATTGCTGACGTTGTGTGTGTCTGCTTTAGGGAGGAGTGCATTTTTGTGTGTGTGCATGTGTGCATGTGGTCTGACATCATGTTCAGGTCTTAGTGTGATTCCTGTTTCCCTCTCACAGGTGCCGAGGTGGGGCTGGTTCAGTACAGCAGGGAACCTGATGTCACTGAGACAGACAGTGATCATGAGGATAGGTGTGTTGAGGCACAGGCAGGTTTGTCAGGGTCTGTTGTTGGTCCGCCAGTTGACAGTACACAAGTCTCCACCCCATCCATGCACACAGTCATACTGCCTGTACATCCATCATCACCATTGCCCTTAGCTGAGGGACAGTGTACGGTTGGCACTGGCCAGGACAGTGTGGTATCTATGGCACATGTATCAGGACACAGCAGCCATAGCCAGATATCTGGAATGGTACCACATAGGCAGATGCTCAGGGGTTCTCATCAGAGCATTGTTGGTCATCATGCCCCTGGCAGACGTGCCACACCTCTTTCTACCACATGCATGTTCCAGGCTGTCATGGAGGCACAGACACAAATGGAGTGGTACACCAGACAGGGACTAAGGGCACAGAGGGCTCATAACACCTCTGTAAATGACAGTATCCATAACATAGCAGGTGCCATACATAATTACACAGAGGTCATTGATAGACATTGGGGTGAGACATTGGATGTCCTCCACAATGTCATGTCCATGTGTCAGGACAGTGCGGGACGGCTGAGACTTCAAAGTGGATGTATGCCAGCAACATCAGCAGCTGGAGGTTGCTGTGGACATCCAGCAAGTCACAGCCGCTCCTGTAGTGCCAGTACCAGCCCCAGCAATGTTGGGGGGGCTGTCCATAGACCATCCTGGAAGACCACGTGCACATGGCTCTGGCCAGTCCCAGCAGGGACCTGGATCCAGTGGACATATGTCAACCTCTTCGGATAGTACCCAGTCTGGATTAGTACCTGATACTGTCTGTAGCACCCCTGCCAGGCACAGGTTCAGTATCTGTGGCCAGAGATGGTGATCTGTAAAGCCTGCCAGGTACAGTCTGTAGCTGTCTCACAAATCCCCATATATGGCAGCCACATGGTGGAACTGTGTGCATTCAGACACACACACATAAACCAGAAACCTAGGGCAAACACATACCCGCATACATTACATCAACATTGGCCCATAACAGTACTCATGGCCCTACACACACACGCGCACACACACACACACACACACACACACACACACACACACACACACACACACACACACATGTCAATTGTATGACTCAGTGTAGGCCTCTGGCAAACCAACAACACACCCTGTGCATATGATGAAACCTGTGCCACCTCCTGTCATCTGTAACATTGATGCAGGAACAGGCTAACATGGTGCTGATGCACAGGGTGACTTTAATAAAGTATAGTAATGTTTGAATGTGTAGCATGTTGTCAGCAGTAAAGTGTGATGATATCCTTGAAGGTGTAGCTGAGCAGGCATGATGCATTAAAGCTGTAATTAGCAATGTTGTATTGTTTCCACCAGTGTTTATTCCAATTGTGTTTTGTTTGCCCATGTGGCACTTGGCTGATGTGTGTAGTTGTGTCAGCATGTGTTATACAGTGGAGAGTAAGTGTGGGGTGTGTGCAGCACAGGTCTGCAGGTGTACATTTGTAAACATGGTGGAGGTGCACTGTCTGCATGTACATGCATATTGGACACGTGCTGGGTGAGATGCCCTGTATTGGCCAGTTTTAACACTCCATACTTTCTATTGGTGGCCAGTATGCATTGTACTACACACATTTTGGAACTTGAGTACACATGTGTGTGTATGACATGGTTTGACACTGTGCTGTGGGTGATGCTGTTGTTGCTATCTGTCATTGGTTTGCATTACTAAGGTTAACACTGTCCCAGCTGCATAATCCTTTATTAATGCACACTGTTTACCTACAGGGTTGCATGGACCGTGCTATCACAAACACAAGAAATTCTCACTTATACAGTAAAAGTGCATTAGTCTCATGGACCCCTGCCATAAACTAAATATATAATAGAAGGTGTGAAGTTGTACCAAAAGAGTTACATATAAAGAAGGGATAACCTCTCTGGTCAGTATCATTGGGAAAATACAATCCCTCAATAAACATACAAGGCAAGCTTCAAAATACAAAATGTCAAGGATTCCAAAGACAACACTAAAGCTTTCTTCAGTGTTGTTCATAATCTACAGGGGAAATCTCAGATCAGGTCACAGTTAATGTAAATGGTCACAAAGTACACTTATCTGGCTGACATTACCAATTCATTGTCAGACAGTTTGAATGCAGATTTCACCACCCTGTCATTACACAAGGGCCACATTTCCAGACCTGAAGAATGTAAAACCTGATGATTCGCAGACACTCTAGTTAAAACATCTCTTTAACAAAGTACACACCACAGTAGCAGTGGTACTGGACAGTGTCCCTGGCTGTGTCATACACAAGCTGACATATGAAGTCACCACTCACCTAAATGCTCTGTCCAGATGCAGCCTCTATACAGGTTACATACTTGTGGAATGACACATGGTAATGGTGTTCACAGTCCACAAGGGTTGAGATACAACATTTTCTTCTTCTCCTTTCGGATGCTCCAATTAGGGGTCACCACAGTACATAATTTCTTCATCGCCTCTGCATCTTGCGCTATCACACCATCCACCTGCATGTCCTCTCTCACCACAGCCATAAACCTCATCTTAGGCATTCCTCTTTTCCTGTTACCTGGCGGCTTCATCCTTAGTATCTATTTCACAATATACTCTGCTTCCCTCCTCAGCACATGTACAAACCAACTTAATCCTGCCTATCTGGCATGGTCTACTAACCTTCAAACCTGGCCTGACCCTCTAATATACTTATTCCTAAACCTGTCCACCCTCATCACACCCAGTGCAAATGTTAACATAAATTGATTAAGGGCAGAACTACAACAGGTCCTGGAAACTCTCACCCTATAATCCAGACCAATGGTATCTGGAAGGCTATGGAGCACAGCATTATGGAACTCATTAACAGAGACATTATGAACCTGCAAACACTGCACCATTCCCACTTAGGTTCTCTAAAGGCCAGATCATGGCTCCTACACCTAGTAGACTTCAAGCCAGTCAACAAGGCTATAGGTGAGGGAGGGGAGGTCAACACAACCAAGCTATAGCTCACCAGCAATTCATACCCATCCCACATACTGGTATTATAAATAACCTCAACAGACTGACCATAAACAATTGTTAGATGATGGCTTGACAACTGACGCACAGATGTAGGACACACAGTAACATTTGCAGCCTCCATATACTATTCTATGCCAGTAACAAGTGGTATTCACCTGCACTCCTGTTTGGCATATAGATTTCTTAGGTACAAGCAAACACAGTAGGGATATGTCTGCCCATGTTTGATGAAAATGCATACTGTGGGCTACACTTTATTCTCCAGATGACACACACATCCTCCAAAAGGGTATCATACAGACAGATACCTGGTGTCAAACTCATGCTGTAAAGCTATAAGCCTAAGAAAGCATAGTTATCCACTTTTAGAAAACAAAGTATCCGCAGAGTACCACATAGGTAGTAAACCCCAAAATGTGGAACAGGTACTAATGTATACATAGAGACATGTGTTAAGTCATCTCTCCTTTGATGATCACATTACCAAATGGTTTTGGAAATCCCTCTGTGGAGCACATAAGCAATAAAGGGTTTGCATGCAGATCCACAGAGGTTGTTGCACACCTATAATGATTAGTCATCTTTGCCATACTTTGGAGCAGGTTTCAAATATACCTCAAGCATAAACCCTCACTCACACTCTTCAATAGAAACCGTGATGAGTTGATGTGAAATGGAAGACGTAGCCCAGGGATCACTGCAGTGGCTAAGCTTGTCACAAGCATACAGAAGTGACCTAAGGTCTGGAAAGTGCCAGCATGCTCTGGCAAAGATAACACATGCATTCATAGAGAAAGCAGAGTACCCACCTATGAAATACTTGAGGTCACATGCATGTATATGGATTTGCCCCCACAGCTACCTTACATGTGTAATGCACACACAGTTGTCATTGTGATATGTCATACACTAGAAAAATCAAAACCGACTCCACATTGGCTAATGGTGTCACACACTTGAAGCACAAACACGCACACAGTCAGCAAGTGTGAGATTCAAACTCTTTACTAACTATATTATGATACTACAGCAGTATGCATTTACACAATGCGCTATACACATTACTGGGATTTCACCTTTCCACAGGTATATTTGTAGGATGGTGACATCATCAGTACTTGACAGAGATGAGTATACCACTTTTAAGGGGTGTGAGTAGTCTCCAAAAAGGTTGCTCCTTCCCAGGGAGACACACACACACAGTAGGCAAGTGCAGGATTCAAACCCCTACCTAACTGCATTATGATACTATAGCAGTACGCATTTACACGACGCGCTATACACATTACTGGAATTTCACCTTTCCACAGGTATATTTGTAGGATGGTGACATCATCAGACTTGACAAAGATGAGTGCACCACTTTTAAGGTGTGTGAGTAGTGTCCAAAAAGGTTGCTCCTCCCCAGGGAGACACACTCAGTTGACAAGTGCAGGATTCAAACCCCTACCTAACTACATTATGATACTACAGCAGTATGCATTTACACGACGCACTATACACATTACTGGGATTGCACCTTTCCACAGGTATATTTGTAGGATGGTGACATCATGAGACTTGACAAAAATGAGTATACCACTTTTAAGGTGTGTGAGTAGTCTCCAAAAAGGTTGCTCCTCCCCAGGGAGAGACAGACACACACACACACACGCACACACACACACACACACACACACACACACACACACACACACACACACACACACAGTTAGCAAGTGCGGTGTTCTTAATCCAAACTAAGTACTTCTTTATACTTCAATAAGCAATATGGAGTTACAGGGTGCAATACAGACATTACTTGCTGACAGTCTGCACAAAGGTTTTTTTCACATTTGCTAACCTCAGCAGGCTTATCATACTAGGTGTATTGTGAGTGTATTGTATGCATAGGCCATGACCATATCATATATGGATTGATGCACCACATGCTGGCACACACAGGGTCAAACCTTGAGTAGCATCTTACCTTCACCTACATGATACTGCAATATAACAGAAAGATGATAAACCTTAACAATTGGCTGAGCTTCTGGTGTCATTCAAAGGGGATCCAGTCTCTGTCTGCTTGTGATGACATGATAGACAAGCCTTGTTGCTTTGCTACAGATGGTTTGCATCTGTCGCCCCTATGCTTCTGAATACTGGCCAAGGCTCTTGCTGTCCCCATATTATCTTTTTTAGGCAAGGCTCAAAGGTTCATAGGTAGGTACTAGGCTATCGGCCCTGGGGCCTATACAAGCCCAGCCAAAAAGATACCCTGGCTTTTGCCACCCATGAAATTTATTTTCCTGTGCCACTGTCGAGCAGAGACACAGAAGTGATTCCCAGGGTGAATTTCCTATTTCCCATCCAATCATCAAGATTTTTCTTGAAGAGTGCTAATGAGGAGCTTTGTTTGATATAGATAGGTAATTTATTCTGGAGTATGTGAAGTCTCTGGGACAGGAATCTATCCCTCCGGCATGTTCTGTTTATTGTGGTGACAAGGTTTAGGTCCCTAGAGCATGTAGGTTCATAGGTAGGTACTAAGCTATCTGCCCAAGGGCATTTATAAGCCTAGCCAGAATGTGTTGGCTTTTGCCTCCCTTTTAAATTAGTGTCCTGGGCCTCTGTCTAGCAGGGCCACTGAATTGATCCCAGGGGTAAATTTACAATTTCCCATCCACTCGTCAAGATTCCTGTGAAGAGAGTCTGTGGCAGTCTGCTCTGCCTAACATCAACTGGAATTCTGTTCCAGAGCGAAGGAAGTCTCTGGGACAGGAATCTATCCCTCCAGCACGTACTGTTTATTGCTTTGCTGAGGTTTAATTCAGTGGAGTGTGTGGCTCTAAGAGATTTGTTTTTCTTGAGGTGGAGTATGTCCATTAATTCCAGGTTGGACATGGCCTTATACATCAGGCATAGATAATAACACCATCTCTAACTTCCGCCCAATAGCAATTCTTTCCCCAATTTCAAAAATTCTTGAAAAATGTATACACCAGCAACTCATGCCCTACCTTCTCAATAACCATCTCCTCACTCCTACACAACATGGGTTTCGGCCTGGCCACAGTACCATAACTGCTCTTCTTTCCTTCCTAGAAATTGTCAACCAAGCCCGTGACTCTGGAAATATTGTCTCCACTGTTCTTCTTGACCTTTCTAAGGCCTTCGACGCTATATCCCACACTCTCCTTCTCAACCACCTCTCTAACCTCAATCTCTCCCACAACTCTCTTTCTTGGTTCAGAAGTTATCTCTCTGATAGATCTCAAGCTGTGAAATGGAATACTGGTACCTCAAACTTCCTACCAACCCCTACCGGAGTCCCTCAGGGTTCTATTCTCGGGCCTCTGCTCTTTAACATCTTTATTAATGATCTCCACTCTTCCATTCCTCTTGCTCAAATAGTACAATACAGACGACTCCACTGTTATCTGCTCTGCCCCTAGCCTTCCCGAGCTCCAAGCCAAAACCCAATTGGCCTTCACAACCATAGAAAATTGGATGCTTCAAAATCATCTTTCCCTCAATGCCAATAAATCCCACATCATTCTCTTCTCCCCCTCAAAAGCTCTGACTCTTGATAAGTCATCCTTCATCATTTCCAGCCTCTCCCAGTCCTCAATAGAAGTTGTTAGTAGTGCTAAATTACTCGGAGTAACCATTGATGAACACCTGAAATTTAATAATCATATTCAACTCAACATAAAGAAAACTCATCAGAAGCTCGGTATGCTTTATAGAAATGCAAACTTTCTTACTCCATCTTCAAGACAAACTCTCGCCACTACCTTCCTTCTCCCTTCTCTACTGTATGGTGCTCCTCTTCTATCCAATCTCTCCACTTCTATCTCCTCAAAACCTGAAAGTTGCTACTACAAAATTGCCAAATTAAGCTACTAACTCCGCTCATTCTACACACCACTGCATCTGCCTCCATAGTCTTCAATGGCTAGAACTCCTAATCAACTCAATTTCCTCCAACTTACTACTGCACACAAACTAATCTTTAAACCCACTGCTTGCCCAGCATTATCTAATATCTTAACCATATACACTCCTCCAAGGCCCCTAAGATCTAGCCACCAAAATCTTATTTCAGTATACAAACCCAAACGACCCCCTGGCCAGCTCCTACTTTCCTATACTACAGCAAAAATGGAACTCACTTCCTCCTTCTAAGAGCCACTACAAACTATGAACACTTTAAATCTCTTCTCCATTCTCACCTCTTCCAAAATTGGAAATGTAATTGTATACTTCCTACCTAGATCTCAATATATCCTAGTTCCACCCCCCCCAGTTCCCCTTTTTCTGACACTCGCCTTAGCTCCCCTCTCTCTTCTTCATTATCTCCTCCTTCCTCCCTGATTAAACCCTTTATTTTCCTTCAACTGCTCTCATCCCACTGCCCACTTGTATGCTTACTCTCACCTTTAAATCTTTTGCCTTTTTCTCAAGGTGTTCTCCTGGACTCAATCACAAAATGAACACTAGTTTATCTGTTCTTTTTCTATCCTCTTTTGGACACCGCCCCTTTAATTTCTTTGCTTCTTCTTCGTTTCTCCCATGCTTCCCTGCTCTTGCATTCAAACTCTATCTACAATTTCCTTTTCCTTTCCTACTTTACTAACATTACAGTTGCATTAATATATCATTTCCTTATGTATAGTGCCCAGTGCACCTCATTCTTATTTGGAAATTGTTAAAGTATTATGCTATTAGAACAGAGTGTGTTTTTGTGTGTAATGTACCAGTTTAGAGCTTTTCTGCTGTGTTTTTGTGTGTAATGTATTATCATGGAGCTTTTCTCCCCGGGCCTCCACTGAAAACGGGCTTTCAGGCCCAGTGGACTTCCCCGGTTATCAAACTGGAAATAAATAAATAAATAAATAAATAAATAAATAAATAAATAAATAAATAGATCACCTCTGAGCAGGCAGTAAGCAACGAAGTAGAGCTGGAGTTTCTTTAGTCAAGCTGCATAGGGCATCTCTTTGAGGCCCATGATCCTCTTGGTGAGGTACCCCTGTGGTCTTACCAGCTGTTGTATGTGCCAATTAAGGTACATACCAAATGGGGCATTGTACTCTATTATGGGCCTAATGAGTGATGAGTAGAGGGGCACAATGACCTCTCTTGATCTAGAGGTGAATCCTTTTATGATTAGATGGGCTACATAAAAGGAATATGTAACCACTTTGGCAATGTGATTGTCAAAGGAGAGGTTACTATCTACCGGGGTCCCCAGGTCCCTAATTACATTTTCTGTACCTAGTGGATTACCACCTATGTGGTAATTCATGGGCACTTTGTTTTTTCCAAAGGGCATGACTATGCAATTTTTGGCATTCAGCTTGAGGCCATGGTTTTGACAACAGGTATCTGTCTCTGTAAGACCCATCTGGAGGATGTCTGTGTCAGCTAGAGAGTTGATTATGGCCTCCAGTTTGCAGTCATCTATGAACTTGGTCAGCCATAGTCCTCCCGTGCTTGCCTGTACCTCAGAGAAGTGTATACTGAACAGGAGGGGTCCCAGAACCAAGACCTGTGTGATGCCACTTGTGACGGGTTTAGAGTCGGACATGGCACCTGTAACTCTGACCATGTGTGTTCTATACATGAGCCAGTTGGCCACCCATCTCGTGACATAGGGGTTAATGTTCAAGCTGGTAAGCTTGTCTATGATGCCAGAGTGGGAAATGGTGTTGAAGGCCTTAGTGAGGTCCAGGTAGGCTGTGTGGACTACCTTCCCTTCATCTATGGCCTTGGTAACTGTTTCAAAGAAGTCAACTAGGTTTAGGAGGCAGGATCTGCCTTTAACAAAGCCAAATTGGGTAGGGTCCAGTGTCTGGAGCTTCCCAATGTCTCTGTTTATGAGTTGCATGATAATTCGCTCCATAGCTTTGCAGACCAGGCTGGTCAGGGTGATAGTTCCCAGGTTCTGTTGTGGCACCACCTTTGTGGAGCGGGATGACTGTTGCTGTACGCCATTCTTTGGGTACTTAGCCTATGGTAAGGCTGAGTCTGAACAGTGAATTTAGTTGAGGGTTTAGTTCCCTTTGGAGCTTGTGTAAGATGCAGCCTGGGACACCATCTGGTCCCATTGATGCTGTGTTCTTAGCTTTGGAGAGGGCTGTCTTTACCTGCATGTCCATGATGTCTGGGGCTCTGCATTCTTCTGAGATGGACACAGGCACTTTTGGGGGGTGGGGGGTGAAGTTTGCACTAAACTTGTCCACCAGGATGTTGGCAATGTCATTTGGTTCAGTGTATTTTTTGACATTTTGCAGTAGCTCAAAGCATATCTGAGAGTTGCCACCTAAATGTTTGATATAGCTAAAGAAGGTTTTGTGGTTATCTTTAGATTCCTTGGCAATTTTTCTTTAGAAACTGGGTTTGGATGATTTTATGAGTGATCGTAGTTTCTTGCTAATAATGATCAGTGATGCCTTTTTGGAATTTTGCTCTATCATGTAGTAGTTTCCTCCTTCTGTTGTATAGCTTACTTATGGGCAAGGACCACCAGACTGGTTTCCTCTTTTTGGAGGAGTGAGTCTTGGTTTTACTTGGGATGGCTTGATCCATGCATCCCTGTAGATGCTCATAGAATACACTTGTAAAGGATTCTGCGGATTGGCTAGCATTATCCTGTAGCAAGGGAGCTTTGAAACTTTCCACTTTGGTCTTGAGAAGTGTGAAGTTTGCTTTTGAAAAGTATTTCACAGTGGTTTCCTTGACTGGGGGTGGGGTCGGGATGTGGATGTCCAGTGTGATTACTTTATGATCTGATCTTATCAGCGAGGGGTGATGATCAGGTCCAGTATGTTGTCACCTCTAGTGGGCATGGTGACCAGCTGTTCCAGGGCGTTTGAGTTTATAAACTCTAGGAAGCATTGGGCAAAGGAGTTTGTACTTGAGTAATTCTCCCAGACAATGTTTGGGTAGTTGAAATCTCCAAATATCATGGTGTTTGGTAGGACCTTTATATTTTCCAGTGTTCTTAGGAATGCTGAGTGAGGGTCCTGAGACAAGGCAGGTGATCTGTAGCAGGCTATGATCTGATAAGCAGCTTTGCCCACTGTTAGTTGCACTTGGATGGTATCCGAGGCCTCGTGCTGTGCCACTAACCTGGAGGTGTGGGTATCCTTTATGAAAATGGATACACCCCCTCCTTTTGTATTTCGGTCCGGGTTTTTAGGCTGAAGCTCGGAGAGATTGGGATTTCTTTAAGTGGAGCATGTCCAACAGCTCTGTGTTTGACATAGCTTTGTATGTTAGGCAGAGATCACCTCTGAGTAGGCGATATGCAACAGAGTAAAGCTGGAGTGTTTTGAGACGGTCTGTGTAGGGCATGTATTTGAGGCCATTAATCCTCTTTGTGAGGTATTTCCGTGGGCTTTCCAGTTGTTGTAGATGTCTTGTGAGGTACATACCAAAAGGGGCATTGTACTCTATAATGGATCTAATGAGTGTTGAGTAGAGGGGAACGATGACCTCTTTTTTTCTGCATGAGAAACCTTTTGTGATGAGGTGTGCCATGTAGAAGGATTTCCTGACTACTGTGGTGATGTGATTATCAAAGGAGAATCTACTGACCACCTGTGTCCCAAGGTCTCTTATCACACCTTCAGTGTTAAGTATACTACCACCTATGTTGTAGTTCATGGGTACAGAGTTTTTACCAAAGGGGATGACAGTGCACTTTTTGGCATTGAGCTTGAGGCCATGGCTTTGACACCAGGCATCTGTCTCAGTGAGGCCCTTTTGTAGGATGTCCACATCATTAGTAGTTTCGATTATGGCTCCTAGTTTGCAGTCATCTGGGACCTTCATTAGCCAAAGAACTTCTGTGTTAGCCTGTACTTCAGAGAAGTAGATACCAAACAGGACAGGACACAGGACTGAACCCTGTGGTACTCCACTTGTCAATGGTCTGAAGTTGGACTTGGAGTCTGCTACTTTCACAGTATGGGTTTTGTCAGTGAGGAACAGTCCAAATACATGCACAGTGGACAGGTGCACAATTCCACTATTAATCCAAAAAAAACAAAAACGAACCAGCACCGGAAGAAAAAGGCTGAATTAAGCAACATCAGTCTTGAAAATTACCAGGAAGTACCAACAACTTGCAAACCGGTTTCGGCTATAATTTTAGCCTTCATCAGTGCATCGAAAAACAAAACAAATAGTGCATCTTGGTTCCTGCTTATATAACCAAAAGTTTTAAAGCTATACATACATGCAGTTGAACTTAGTAATATAAAGATTGTTTTGTAAATATACAAAAACTTCATTAATAAATGTAAAACTAGATTGGCATGAAAAATTACACATTTTCATTTAAACCTTGTTTAAATAGAGCCCCCAACCTGGTAATCCATGCAAACTCCATATTATTCAGTTTCTCATGCCATCCAGTTTTGAGAGTTCTGTGCATGTTGATTTTATCAATAATAGTAAATTTGAATTGGGTAGTTTTGTGGATGGTAGTGTGTTTATACAAAGCATTAGACATTTTGCAAGTTCTAATAGCACTAAGATGTTCACTTATACGAAACCTGAGGGGGTCTAGATGTTTGACCAACGTAAAATGAAAAACATGTACATGTGGCCAAATAGATAACCCAATCAGTGCTACAGTTACCAAAAATGTTTATCTGGTATATCTTAGCAGTATTCCTGCTAGTGAATTCCATAGTTTTATTGATATGTCTGCATGCACTGCAATGGCCACAAGGAAAACAGCCCCTTAATGGGTCACCAAATAATGTAGTCTGAATGGTTATTGGAGGATTGTGCCTTTTATAATGTGTTAAATAATAATTAATTGTTCTTCCTCTACGGTATGAAAAGAGACATCTTTCAGATAATATTTCATTGAGATGTTCATGGGCCCTCAAAATCTCCCAATGGTTATCAATTATCTGTCTGAATAGGGATGTATTGCTGCCAAAGGTAGTTACAAATCTAATGGGTTGATCCGTGTTGGATTCAATGACTGGATTTTTGTATTGCAAAAGTTCAGACCTGGATATACTCACATGATTCCTAGTTTGGATGATACGAGATTTGTTATATCCCCTATTTATGAACCTATCCACCAATTCTGTTTCACATATAGAATGGGAGTCTGTAGATGAACAAATACGCTTCATACGCAAAAATTGTGATTAGGGGATGTTGTTGATGATGTGGCGGGGATGATGGCTGGCAGCACGTAAAAGTGTATTATACTGGGGAAATTTTCTGTAAACGCGGGTGGCCAAAGTATGGTCATTCTGTCTAGAAACAGCGACATCCAAAAACACTATTTTGTGATATTCAGTGGTTAAAGTAAACCGAATTCCCCACGTGTTATTATTTAAATATGACACAAATTCCTCTGCTATATTCAAATCACCCCGCCACACCATCCAACAATCATCCAGGTATCTTCTCCAAATGTCTAATTCTGGCATGTAGATATTGTTATGGGAATCATATATATATTGTTCTTCAAAGAAACCCATAAATAGATCAGCATATATGGGAGCAAAGGATGCTCCCATAGTTGTACCTCTCACTTGCTAGTAGGCCTGCCCTTCAAAATAGAAAATATTCTTTGTCAATACACATTCTGTCAATTGGATCAAGAAGTTGTTAAAATCCAGGGATGTATAACTTGGATCTATCCAACCAAAATGCTACAGCCGATAATCCAGCATCATGTGGGATGCTGGTATAAAAAGAAGCAACATCCAATGTACACAACCACCAATCCTCATCCAATTGTGTGTCATTGACAATTTTGAGGAATTCCGTTGTATCTTGTAGCCTAGATTTGACCAGGGAGAGTAACGGTTTAAGATAGAATGTAAGAAAGGCAGATAAAGGTTCAGTAAGTGATCCATTGCCTGATACAATAGGTCTACCAGGAGGATTTGTAGAATGTTTATGAATCTTTGGGAGGAGGTATAACTATTGAGCTCTAGGGTCAGACACCTTCAACTGTTTGCATATGTGGTTATCAATAATGCCCTCCTCAGTAGCTAAGTCCAGTAACGAGTCAATGTGTGTCTTAAAGTTAGGTGTAGGATCCACCACAAGTTGGATGTAAAACCTAGCATCAGAAAGTTGTCTATGTGCTTCTGCTTGATACATGGACCAATCCATAACCACAATACCTCCCCCCTTATCAGCTGACACAATAACAATATTATGATTTGTACTCAAATCATTTAGAGCTTATTGTTCCTCAAAAGTTAGATTTTGTCTTATGGGTTGATAGCCCAAGGAAAAATGTAAGTCCTTGGTAACACATTCCTTAAATATTGCTACGTGCTTATCCATGGGGGGTTGAAAGTTAGATTTACCAAATTTGAAAACAGTAGATCTTTGAGTTTCAACAGAATCTAAAAAAAATATTTTTAAATTGATCAACCTGCAAAAATCATTGAGTTCATTCACTAATATATGTTCTGGAACAAAAGCAGTCGGCACAAAGTTAAGACCCTTATTCAGCAGTTTATTGTGAGCCTCAGATAATTCAAAAGAAGAGATGTTATGCACATTATTTATTGTTTCACAATTTTCTGTAACAACATTGCCAGACTTTGGACCCTTCCTTCTATGTTTTCTGCCACCTCTGTGTCTCCTAGATCTAAAGGGTCAACAAATTGTTTCCTTTTGGCAGCTGGGGACTCCTGATTGGAAGGGCAATCATAATCTGTAGCAGAGGATGCTTCATCCTCAGATTTGCCACTAACTGTTTGTATATTCTTTCTTAGTATGGACCTTGGCCTTTTCTTTCTATTGTTGGTTTTAGAACCAAAATCAGTAAATCTTACATTTTGCTGGGTGACAAAAGGTTTACCCTTTTTATAATCCGCCATGTCGCGGTTGAATTTGTATGTTTTCTTTTTGATCAACTGCTCTTCCAATGAGGCCAAATCCTTGGCCAAATTGGTTAAATGGGTATTATAAAAATCTTCAGACTCATAAACCTGGGCCTCCAAACAATTCTTGTGTAATTCAATAACCTGTGAATCTATCATACGTTCATAATAGGCAATAAGAGTATCCAGAAAAAGATTTGAAGCTTGATGTTGACAAGCAGCCCAATCTTGAGACAACTGTTGATCAATAATACCAACCAATGGCTGAATACGAATTCTAAGCCCCCGGGTGTGATGTTTTTTAACTTGTAAGCCTTAAAAAGCCTGAGATGCCAGATATTTGCTCTAAGAGCCCTCATATTTTTATTAATTTTCTGAAAAATTACACCACAAAGGTATTTGGCATCCCTATTGTTAATATTCAGATCACTACTCCCTGATAAGTTCAAACCAAAAACTTCGAGGTTGTCCCTATCCGCAGATAACCCTTGTAAAATACCCTTAAGATCCATATCCATAAACCAGTGTAAAAGGTATTATTGAAAAATGATAGTTATAATAAACAAATAAATGAATGAATGAAACCCTTCAGTATTATGAATACAATATATTCTTGATATAACAATGATGTTCTGGTATATAACAGTTAGATCAGAGAATAGTTGTGCATTTGAAATGTTATTGTTATGTATATATAGAAAAAAGGAGCATTTAGTTATCAGAAATCTGACTTGTGGTCATATGCACAGCAAAATTATATGACATATAAATGTAAAAAAAAGAATGCAACAAAAGGCCCAATATCACCAATCTGCTTTAGGGTGAATATTATTACTATAGAGTAATTATTGTGGAACAATTCAAAATATAACAAAATAGTAGCCAACATTAATTTCAGCTACCCACAATTCACCATATGGTAAATGCTGATATAAGAGAAATCTCTTAATGCTCAAAAATATATGGAGCATGTAATGTGACCGACCTTCGTCTTGGCCACAAACTTATTATTAATATATGTGATATTCTTTTAACACTGAAGTGTGTCACAACCCAAGTTGTTTACATCCATTCAGTATAAATACCGCCGCACAAGCAGATGTAACCATATATGAATGTGCCATAAATAAACTCCTTCCATGACCGTACTAGGTATATAAATCAAATCCAAAAACAGAGGGTGAAAGCGACCCCTGTTGCATATAGTAAATAATAGTCTATATCATAAATCTATCTGTGATTATAACCTACAAGACAGAATTCGACCCCCAACAAAATTTCTAAATATCCAATTATAGACATATAGCAAATGCACAACCTGTTCTCAATATTAGGATAAACCCCTGTATTCATACAAAAGATTTCGGCATAAACAAAACAATCTTTGCATGAAAAATTCGTCAGTGGGCCTAAAGTGAAAATAAGTCACCAAGGTTAACAATGATAAATGTTCAATCATGAAATCATAAGAAATTTCAACTATATATTCATGAAAGCAAACAATAATGATGTCCCAATGTCCCGAAAGATGTTAATGTCCCTAGAGAATGTCCGTTATGTAAAACACAACTGTTGTAGTACACATCCAGTTATTACATCCTCATTCGAACAAAAATCTAGGTTGAAATCCAATAATTGTTAATTCCCAGTTCGAAATAGTTTGTAGATGCCCAAAGAAGCTCAAAAAACACACCCAGCCTAAATCGACAGCTTGGCAACCAAAAATGGCGTACCTTCCATATCGTCAAAGGCCCAAAAGTTCACAACGCATAACCAATGTAATCCAAATATGGAAAAAATTACCTTGGCAAGCATACCATGGACCTCTTGAGTGTAATAAGTAGTCCCTGAGAAGAAACAAAATAATTTCATACCTAGGGATTGGTACAGTAAATGTTCTATTTGCGTTGAGCTTAAGACTGCATTAATGAAACCGCTGTGTATAACAAAATGTAATCATTTAAACCGCTGGTGTTCGACTTTCAGATATAGTAAAGAGAACTCCTGAAACTTAATAAAGTCACATCCACAAATCTGTACAATATCACCCAGAAACCATCATTCAGAAACCAAAATTAACCGTAAATAGCCGTTAAGCCACAGATATGACTGCCATTCCTTCCAGGCGTCTCCAGCGTGTGTGAAAGCAGCAAGGAACAGTCCAAATACATGCACGGTGGACAGGTGAATGATTCCACTATTAATCAAAAAAACCCAAAAACGAACTAGCACTGGAAGAAAAAGGCTGAATACTTTAATTAAGCAATATCAGTCTTGAAAAGTACCAACAAATACCAACAACTTGCAAACCGGTTTCGGCTATAATTTTAGCCTTCATCAGTGCATCAAAAAACAAAACAAATGGTGCATCTTGGTTCCTGCTTATATAGCCAAAAGTTTTAAAGCTATACATACATGCAGTTGAACTTAGTAATATAAAGATTGTTTTGTAAATATACAAAAACTTCATTAATAAATGTAAAACTAGATTGGCATGAAAAATTACACATTTTCATTTAAACCTGGTTTAAATAGAGCCCCCAACCTGGTAACCCATGCAAACTCCATATTATTCAGTTTCTCATGTCATCCAGTTTTGAAAGTTCTGTGCATGTTGATTTTATCAATAATAGTAAATTTGAATTGGGCAGTTTTGTGGATGGTAGTGTGTTTGTACAAAGCATTAGACATTTTGCAAGTTCTAATAGCACTAAGATGTTCACTTATACGAAACCTGAGGTGTCTAGATGTTTGACCAACGTAAAATGAAAAACATGTGCATGTGGCCAAATAGATAACCAAATCAGTGCTACAGTTACCAAAAATGTTTATCTGGTATATCTTAGCAGTATTCCTGCTAGTGAATTCCATAGTTTTATTCATATGTCTGCATGCACTGCAATGGCCACAAGGAAAACAGCCCCTTAATGGGTCACCAAATAATGTAGTCTGAATGGTTATTGGAGGATTGCGCCTTTTATAATGTGTTAAATAAGAATTAATTGTTCTTCCTCTATGGTATGAAAAGAGACATCTTTCAGATAATATTTCATTGAGATGCTCATGGGCCCTCAAAATCTCCCAATGGTTATCAATTATCTCTCTGAATAGGGATGTATTGCTGCCAAAGGTAGTTACAAATCTAATGGTTTGATCTGTGTTGGATTCAATGACTGGATTTTTGTATTCAAAAGTTCAGACCTGGATATACCTCTCACATGATTCCTAGTTTGGATGATACGAGATTTGTTATATCCCCTATTTATGAACCTATCCACCAATTCTGTTTCACATATAGAATGGGAGTCTGTAGATGAACAAATTTGCTTCATACGCAAAAATTGTGATTTGGGGATGTTGATGATGTGGCAGGGATGATGGCTGGCTGGTTCGTTTTTGGTTCTGTCAGTGAGCCAGTTGGCAACCCATCTTGTGATATAGGGATTTACACCTAGTTTAGTGAGTTTACCTATAATTCCAGAGAGGGGGACGGTATCAAAAGCTTTGACAAGATCTAGATAGGCTGTGTGAACCACCTTACCCTTGTCTACGGCTTTGGTGACTACTTCAAAGAAGTCTATCAGGTTTAGGAGACATGATCTTCCTTTTCCAAACCCGAAATGGTTGTGGTCCAGAGTTTGGAGATTGCCAATGTCTTTGTTTATAAGTTCCATGATGATACGTTCCATGGCCTTGCAGACCAGGCTCATCAGGCTAATGGGGTGCTAGTTCCCGGGGTCCATGGTGGCTCCCCCTTGTATAGTGGGATAACCATCACTGTGCACCATTCAGCAGGCACAAAGCCTTAGGTGAGGCTAAGATTGAACATGGTACTTAGGTGTGGTGCAAGTTTATTCTGTAGTTTGTGTAGAACGCAGCCTGGGATGTTATCTGGTCCCATGGATGCTGTGTTCCTGGCTTTGGAGAGTGGATTTTACCTGTGCAGCCATGATGACAGCAACTTCGCATTCTTCTAGTATAGAGATGGACTCTTTCATGGGTGAGAGGGGGGTAAAGTTAGCACTGATCCTAATCTGCCAGGATGTTGGCAATATCAGTTGGTTCTGTATATTTAATGCCATTGTGCTTAACTCAGAGCAGATCTGAGTGTTGCCATTGAGATTCTTGACATAGCTATAGAATGCTTTATGGTTGTCTTTAGAATCTGTGGTGATTTTTTTTTCATAACTAGCTTTGGAGGATTTTATCAGGGATCGCAGCTTCTTACTGAGGCTGACCAGGGAGCTCCTCCACTCATGGGTTTTACCCTCTTTTGCAACAGTTTCTTCCTTCTGTTGTGCAGTTTGTTTATGGCAGGGGACCACCAGATTGGCTTCCTTTTCTTGGAGGATAGCATCTTGATTCTGTTTGGGATAGCACGATCCATGCACTCATGTAAGTGCTTATAAAGTGCAATTGTGTAGGATTCAGTAGTCATAACTATATTGTTCATCTGCATGGGTGTCCTGAAGTTCACCACTTCTGTCTTAAGAATCGTGAAGTTGTCTTTGGAGATATTTTTTAACATGGTTTCCTTAATGGGGGGTGGGGGCAGAATGTGGATATGTAGGGTAATTAGCTTATGGTCAGATCGGACCAATGAGGTGTTGACTTCAGGTGTGGAACACCAGTCACTCAGGACAAACCAAACCCTGTAACCAACACAAATAACCACAAAGTGAGCTAAATGTTACTCATTGCCAGAAGTCTCAGCCTCTAGATGCACACACTCAAGGCACTTCTCAGTATGGAGAATATTGATATCTGTGCAGTAACAGAAACATAGTTCAATGCTTCAGAGAGCACACCAGCACTACCAGGATACTACTCATTCCATACCTTCCAGCATCAGAACCTGGATCATAGCACATAGGGTGGGGATGTATCCATATTCATCAAAGATACTTACACCTCTCTCTACATGCTCTCTACAGGATATGTACCCATAGAATGTTGCACAGCAACGTTCTTCCCACTCCATAGGGGTGGGGCCACAAAAGCCCCTTGGCATTCACACTCTATGGACCTGACGAGTCTGATCTGCAAGGCAATGGAGCCAATCATAATGGAAGTCGACAATAAAGACATTGGGAACCTTCACATAGTTGAGCACACTCAGTTTGGCTTCGTCAAATGCAGATCATGCCTCCTGAACTTTGTGGATTTCTTTGAGACAGTTACCCAGGATACAGTTGATCGAAATGAGCTCCACACAGCCTACCTATACCTTGCTAAGGCCTTTGACACCATTCCCCAGTCAGGTATCATAGATGAGCTCGCCAACCTGGGCATGAATCCATACATCACAAGATGGATTGCAAACTGGCTCACAGATAGATCCCACAAATTAAGAGTTGCTAGCTACATGTCAGACTCTACACCAGTAACAACTGGTGTCCCCCAGGGTTCAGTCTTGGGGTCCCTCTTGTTTGTTATAGACTTCTCAAAAGTACATGCCAAAACAGGAGGGTTGTGGTTGACTAAGTTTGCTGGGAACTGTAAAGTGTTTGCCATAATAGATTCCCCGGATGACACAAATATTCTCCAGAAGGGACTCTATGAGACAGATGTGTGGTGTCAGAATCATGGCCTCAAGCTCAGTGTGGAAGAATGCATAGTAATCCCCTTTGGTGAAAACAAAGTACCCACAATCTACCACATAGGTGTTACGCTCTTAAAACTGACAAGGTAATAAGGGATCTGGGGACACAAGTAGATAGTAATCTTTCCTTTGACAACCATGTTGCCAAAGTGATTGGGAAATCCTATGTGGCCCACCTAATCAACAAAGGGTTTGCAACAGGATCAAAAGAGGTAGTGTTGGCCCTCTACTCTTAAGTCATCAGACCCATCATTGAGTACAATGCACCATTTTGGATGTACTCAACTAAGCATACCCAGCAGCTGTAGAGACAACAGAGGTACCTCACCAAGAGGATTACTGGCCTCAAACAGTTGTGTTATGCAATACAACTGGTAAAACTAAATGTGTTCTCCGTTCCATACCACCTACTCAGAGGCACACACTGCCTAACATACAGAGCCATGCCCAACACATAACTGTTGAACATGCTCCATCTACGGATAGCAAAATTGAGTCGCACTACACACTCCAGGGATATGAACCTCATAACAACAATGAATACAACATGCTGGAGGGATAGAGTACCATCCCGGACACTTGTCTTACTGTGGAACAGAGTCCCAATGTACATCAGACAGAGCCCCTCGCTGACATTCTTCAATAGGAACCTTGATGAGTGGATGGGAAAAGGACAATTCATGCCAGGCATCACATCAGCAGCCCCACTAGAAAGGGGCTTAGGGTACTAACTATTAGAACTAGGGCTTGGTAGACTACACAATGGGGTGGTGAAAGCTGCACAACTTGCCTAGGCTAATATATGCCTTCGTGAAGATAGTCTACTACATACCTATGAACCTATGTGACAGGTACATGTCTACAGATAGTAGATGTGTACTTCATTGTACAGTCATATTGTACTGCAGGCACATGGACCACATACACTGTAATGCTTACAGATACTGGTGGCTGTTATGTACAGTGGGTGAGATGTGCACCTCATGTCTTTTGTGCCATTGGGGTGTGTGCTGGGTGGGACAGTCCTGGATGGCTCCCTGTCCTGGTCACTCTTTTACACACATCTCTGCCCATCCATCTTTGGCTTTTTATACTGTGTTCCCCCTATATATATATATATATATATATATATATATATATATATATATATATATAGGTACATAGGCAGGTAATAGGTTATCTGCCTGAAGGCATATATTAGTATTGCCAGAGTGTGCAGCTATCACCACACATGGGGTTAGTTCCCTAGGCCTCTGTGTAGTAGAGCTGATGAAGTGATCCATGGTGTGACAGTTCAGTTTCACATACACTCATCAAGGCTCCTCTGGAAGAGTTTCAGTTAGGGACTCAGCTTAATGTAGGTTGGAAGCCTATTCCAAAGCAAGGGAAGTCTGTGAGTTAGTAATATATCCCTTCAACATGTTCTATTTATTGTTGTGATGATGATATCCCTAGAGCATGTGGCACAGTGAGCTTGGGTTTACTTCAGATAGTGCATGTACATCAGTTCTGCATTGGACATGGACCTGTCTGTTGGGCAGAGATCGCCTGAGTAGACAGTATGCAACAGAGTACAGATTGAGTTAAATTCATTCGTGTTGCATGGGGCAACTGTTTGAGGCCAATAATCCTCTTGTTGAAGTACTTCAGTGGTCTTTCCAGCTGCTGAAGATGCCTAGACAGATTCATCGCAAATGTGCCGTGATACTCTCTGATGTGTCTGATGACTGATGAGTAGAGGGAACCTCCTTTGACCTACATGCAAAGACCTTGGCAATTTGTGGGAACACATAGCATGATTTTCTAACCACTTTGTGAATGTGTTTCTGGAAGTATAGATGACTATCCACATGTGTCCATAGATCCCTTATTATTACCTCCATATTTAGGATGTTGGCACCTATGTGGTATTTGTATGACTGTAACTGGAGGCCATAATTTTGACACCACATCTGTCTGACTGAGACCCTTTTTAAGGATGTTTCTGTTGTCCCAAACATCAATTATGACAACCTTTTTGCAGTCATCCACAAACTTTGCTAAACATAACCCTCGTGTGTTTGACTGTATTTCTGAAAAGTATACACCAGACAGGAGGGGTCCCAGGACTGAGCCATGGGGGACAGCAGTTGTTACCAGCTTGAACAGGAGACCACAGTTCTTACCTTGTGGGATCTATCTGTGCCCCAGTTGGCAAACCATCAGATGATATATGTGTTTATGCACAGGTTGTTGATTTTGTGGATATGACGTGTGTGGGATGTTGGAAAAGAGATTTTGAAGGTCTATGTAGGCCATGTGGAGCTCATTTCATTGATGTATGTCCTGGGTGACTGCCTTGAAAACTGTCTAGCAGGTTTAGGAACCATGATCTGCCCCTGACCAAACCACAATAGGTAGGATTGGGTGTTTGTAGGCTCCCAATAGCTCTGTTTATGAGTTCCATAATGATGGACTCCATAGCCTTGCAGATCAGGCTTATTAGGCTTATAAGACTATAGTTCCCATGGTCTGTTGTGCACCGACACTTGTGGAGTGTGCCAAATGTTGCTGTAACCCATTCAACAGTTTCCTATCCTGTACAGAGGGTGAGTCTCAATAGTCTGTTCAGGTGCAGGGTCTGTTTGTTTTGGAGTTCACATATGACACAACCAGGGAAACCGTGTGATTCCATAGACGCCATGTTTTTGGGTTTGGATAGAGCTGTTTAACCATTGTATATGTGATCTCTGGGTTTTCACAATCTCCAGGTATGGTAATGGGCCCTTTTGTCAGTGTGAGGGGGGGGGGGGTAAATATGTATGAACCCGTCTGACAAGATGTTGGCAATGTCAGTCATGTACATGTATTCATTTACACTTTGCACTGACTCAGAACATATATGAGTTTACATTGATATTTATGACATAGCGAAAGAAAGCTTCGTGGTTTTCTATGGACTCTTTGGCAATATTTTTGCCAGAACGTGGCTTGGATAATGTTAGGAGTGCTCATTGTTTCTTGATGATACTGATCAGAGATTTATTGATCTTCTTTGCATTTTCACTTTCATTGAACAACTTAAGTACTTGTACATAGTTTGATTATGACAGGGGTCCAATATATTATATGGGTCTGTTTTCATATCACTGTGTGCGCAAGGCAGGATTGGTGAATAGTGACAAGTGCCTGGAGTAAGAACTGCAACTGCCAGATGTGTGGCCCACTGCAGTACTCAGACATGTGTGTGAGCATGCCCATTATGAACTTTCAGTATGTTGCTGACTGAAATTTGCTAAATTTGTTTAAGTGTGTGAGCATGCCCACTATGGGCATATATACTATATGTGTGTGAAAAATCAAGTTGGTTTTTACTTCAGGGCTCACCTTTGTGTTGTACATCAACAGGAAGTACACTGTGCCTGCAGGGCTTCCATGAGTCAATTTGCATAGACTTATCAACATTTCTACATACAGAGGGACAGCTATTATTTGTACATTTCTACCCGGGGGGGGGGCACACCTGATTGTTACTGTGGGTGTACATAGGATGAGGGGTACACCTGACACTTACACATTTGCTAGGCTTGCACTTCTATGTCAGGTACTCCATTTCAGTCTGTACTGTTGCCTATCGTACTGGCTTGAGGCATACCACTGTACTACAAACCTTAGCTTCCAATTACACGCATATTAGTTTGTGACTTCATAGCCTACCCAACCCACATCACACTGCCTGGCCTGCTGTTATCTGTCTGCATAGGCCTGGGGGAGGTTACTCATATGTCTCTTCAGAGGGCAGGATACAGCATTTGTTTGGGTTTGCGTTTGTCTACAATTGTCCTGCTGGCTGTGACTGTTAGGTATGTGGACCCCCCCCCCCCAACTGGTATGTGTGAGTGACTTAAGTTGTGTCTGTGCCAGTGAAATGCTGTCATGGTCTAGTGGTTCAGTACTGTGACTATAGTGCACAGTACCCTGAGTTCGAGCCCTGTCACTGCTTTTTATTTTCCTGTTGGGCGGACCTGACTGGTTAAGGAACAGTAAAGCAGGTGTGAGCGTGTTTACCCGACTTTGCTCAACTTTGTCTGACTTTGCCCAACATTGCCTGACTTTGCCCACCATTGCCCAACTTTGCCCGACATTGTGCTGGTTAGCGCGGTGCGCAGCTACATGCAGTTGTATTTAAATATGCTCAATACTGGTAAATTTTGCTTAGCATTGCTTTATATTGCTTAAAATAGGGACTCATGCCTCAGGTGGTGCTGCAGGGCTGCCTATGTCGGATGCACATATTACACTCCCTATACATGTTTGAAAACAGGTAGTGTCAAGTTCGGCATCCCTTTTACTGTATGTGCGAGTCAGAGAGAGGTGTCATTTCCAGGGTTCCTACTGAGTCAGTGTATGTGCTATGCATTGCCTCTTTGCCAAGGCCAGGGCATACTGGGCACGCCTCCTTCTGCCTACTGGGGCAGGCTCAGGTTGTTCCTCCTCTGAGTCATGCTGTGCCTGTGCAGGCCTTGGCAATGGTGGGGGGCTGTTTGGCCCTGCCCTATGTTGTTCCTGCTGCAGCTGTTTCCACAGGATCATATTGTGTAGCATGGCACATATCATGACAATTTGGGTACATGTAGTTGGTGAGTACTGCAAGGATCCACCAGATGTGTCCAGGCACCGGAACCGTGACTTGAGCATTCCAAACACACACTCAATTATGTTTCTTGTTTGTGCATGTGCCTCATTATGGAGTTCTTGTTCAGGTATGTGTGCATTTTGGATGGGTGTCATCAGCCACGGTTCCAGTTTATGTAGAACACGACCTCAGGGTATTCTGCTATTTGATGGAAAAGATGCATTTTGCTGGCCAGTGCCTCACAGTAATTGGGGAAATATACGTGCTCACCGACATGTGCTGACATGGCATCCAGGAACTGGTGCAGTACCCTGGATGCTAATGCCTGTGAAATCCCCATCATATCACCAGCTGGTCTCTGGAAGGTACCTGTAGCTAGTGTTCGTAGGCCAACACATACCTTGGTATCCACTGGGATGGGTTCCCCTCTGTTGGTTGTGTGTGTGAGGCGTGGCCAGCACAGCTCAACAATTTGCTGCAGAAGGTCTCTGTCCACCCTATAGCACTCCACTATCTCCAGCTCATGTAGCCCCTGGTAGGTTACCCTGGGTCTGTACACTCTTCTTCGTCTCCTCACTGTGGGTTTCTCAGCAGCATTCACAACATCACCACCCTCAGCACCTTGCACATGTTGGTTTATGATAGCAAGAGCAACCCCTAAGATTTTGTCTGACTTTAAAGTGTTTAAGCTTTCCCTCTTTGTATACTGCAATGTTGCAGAGTTCTTTGGAAAAAAACAGGAAAGAATGCTGTTTGTAGTGTTTAAAGTGCTGGGCTGGGCTGGGCTAGTCTGCTACCTGTGTAATTGGCTGATTCTGATATATTTCACCTGGCAGCTCTGCTAGTTCTTCTTGGTTAACTTCCTACTACTTCTTTTCATTCCTTTTCCCTTTCTGTTTCCGCCCAGAGCAGTGCAGCGCAAACAAGCGCACACGAGCACACACGCTATGTGCACGTTTGCAAGAAATTTCAGATATATTCACGGCATACACCTTTGGTTTCTGGTTTTCAAAAAGGACAACTGTAGACACACCTCTTGCAATCCTGAGCAACTCAGGGCAAACACAAGACACTGGGCTCCAATAAGCTTACAGCCTTTCTGACACACACCCTCATGATGTTACCTATATTCTACTCTACTACCCACCTACTCCTACACTTACACTCTTGGGACATGGCTCACATGCTGGGGAAAATTGGGATTCACCATCCTTATCCTCATTTGCATAGGATTGCCTGCTAATGCATGGTTACATCTCTCACACTGAGCTTCCCCCCCTTAGCAACCACTACTCAGTGGCCACATTGTCTTCAGCCTGCCATTTACCTGCATGGCAGGATAAGCTTTTTAGTGAAAATGGCTATTTTTGGCAATTGATAAATTATTTTCTTGTTTTTTAAAGCACCGCACGTTTGCGCGGTGCTGCACTATGCTTAAACATCGGAGATCGGTGGAAAAAAGTTAGATTTTGATCATTTTAAACATTTATAAATGCCAATGGCCTTATATTTGGCCATTGGCATGCTTCCTCAACTGTATGCATCCTTTATTTGGAGCTGTCATAGCTCAGTTTAGCTATTTGCAGAACGGTACTCGGTTATCAACGGAGTACATTTCTGCAGATAACACTAATCTTCCACAGACAGGTTAGTGTTTCCTGGATTGCAAATTTACCTCATTTGCATAGCTTTCAGCAGCAAATTAGGTAATTTGCATACCATGACGCTGTCCGTGCAAGAGTAGCTTTAGCAGCTCTCATGGACGCCCCTGCTGGCTGTACCTGGATCGCACGGCAGACATATTGCCTCCGTGAGCTCCTACACTCTTCTTGTACTCCATGCAACCTTTCATAAATCTGGCCCAATGTCTGCAGAATGTTAGAAAATTGGAATAAAGTAAGGACCTTTACAAATTCAAGAGCTTGCAGCTAAATGTGCTTACTGGAGCCAGTGCTATTGCTAGCATTGATATTTTATAGGTAAAAAGAAGTTCACAAGTAGATGTAACAAAATGTATATTATTATTTACAGAAGTTGAATTAAACTCTGAATTAAGTTTACAAACCACTTCAGCTAATAAGAAAAAGAATAATAAAGCAAAATAAAGTCAGAGCACTTAAATTTAAGCAAGACAAGCTGTGTATTATTGTGGAAATAGCACCTGCCCAGGGGTGTTCTGAGGCACTACACCTCTGGAAGGGCATTATTTCCAGAATAACACATACCCTGGTGGGCATTATTGGGCTTAGAGAATCGGTTGTTTGCAAAATTGTTACATTTTAGTTACTTTATTTATTTATTTTTTTATGTATATATTTTTGATGTAAAATAGTTCCTTCACCTAATGTTTCAAACTTGCTGTAGTATATGTTAATGATGCCGGAGGAAGCATTTTACATCCAAAATATAACACTTAAAAACATCCAGGCATTTACTTTATTTTTTGGTCCCTTACTCCAGAAATGTTTGGTTTGTTGCCAATTATTGGAGATTGAAGTTACTAAATAATGGCATGCATTTGTGTTTCAGACTGTTTTATTCAGGAAAATTCATGCTAACACAAATCCTCCTTGGCCATGTTTGCTGCCATCTCTGACAGATCATTGATGTGTGCATGAACCACAAAATGTGTCCATCACTCCTCTTTGGTGATCACTTTGATCACCCCCTCTCACATTTTACTCAGGCTAAGCCCCTAATCCTACCACCAGCTCATACTGCTAGGCCTATCTTTTTCATCATAAAGAAAGAGGTTAATTCTGTTCTCCCTTCTGACAGATCTGTCTGAGATATACACACAGAAGACTACTAGACACAAGAAGAGACCCTTGTGGTACTCCACTAGGTACTTTCCTGATTTCTGACATGGTCCCACATCTCATCAGGACAGACCGGCAGACAGACATAACAGGATATGAGGACTACCTGTGCCCACATGGGTGGGGCAACATGAATAAAGAAGAAGAGGCCATTCTAGGCTTCTGTCTGGCAAATGGTTTGCTAGTGGACAACACATAGTTCAGCAAGAGAGACAGCTACAAGATCACATATAAGAGTGGCCAACATGCAACTCTGGTAGACTTCCTATAGCAAGGAAAAGGCACTGGAGTAGAATCAGCAATTGCAAAGTCATCACCAGTGTATAGTTGGCCCACCGCATAAACCACTGATTGCCACAGTCAGCTGCAAGCAGTGGTCAGAGATGGCTCTACTGTAAACACAGACCAGACTGAAGACCTGAAAGTTGACTGGAGAGAAAGCATAACAGTTCAAGTAATTACTCAGAGCTCTAGCACCCCAAGAAGAAGAGGAAATAGGTGGAGTCAAAGAAGAATGTCAGTGCTTCAAAGTAGCATGTGTGAGGACCATAGAACAGATATGCAGCTGTGTCAAGTATGGAAGCAAGGTACGTAAGAAATGTTGGTTTTGGAGTGCAGACTTCTAGGAAGTTATCAAAAGAAAGAAGGAGTGCAGGAAAAAGTGAGAGAGAGAAAAGATGGACCAGCCTAAGAAGAAATACTAGTTGGCTAACAAAGAGACTAAGATAGGAGTTGCAATAGCAAAGAACAAGACATCAGAGACACTACCAACTTCTGGAAAGTAACTCAAGAACTGGCACAAAAAACTCTATCAAGTTGTAAAGCAAAGAAAAATAAAGAAAGCAGTCAGATGATGCTCACCTGTCCACAAAGCATCAAAGGCTGATAGAATATGCACTTTCAGCAGCTTCTGAATTAAGAAAACCCCACAGAGGCTGTACTGCCTCAGACACAGCCTAGAATGAAAGAAGAGGAGGAGCCCACCCTATAAGAAGTAAGAACAGCACTAAGGAAAATCAAGTTAGGGAAAGCAGCAGGCTCAGATGAGGTCACAGCAGATATGATCAAGATGTTGGGTGAGATGAGGAGAAATGGCCTCTGAGAGTATTCATAGTAGTTTGGAAAGGAAGGCTTCCACCAAATGACTGGAGAATAAAGCATACTGGTGTCAGTGTCCAAGAACAATGGGGACATCCACAACTGTGGGCAGTGCAGGGGTATCAAACTCCTGTCACACTGCATGAAAGTTCTGGAGAAGGCGATTGATAAAGGAGTATGCAGAGTAGTAGAAAGTAAGATGAGGGATGAGCTGCTTCAATTCAGATCAGGATGCAACATAACCAACCTGATGTTTGCAGTGAGAAAGATAGCTGAGAAAAAGCTATAGATGTGGACAGAGTCCAGCTGAGCATTCCTAGATTTGGAGAAAGCATATGACAAGGTCCCAAAAAAGCTGAGTTCAACAGTCTTGTGGTGGTTCAAAGTCACAGAAACTTTGGTAGAAATAGTGCAGGCTATGTGCAAGGACCCAGTGACTGAAGTACAAACAGTGTTTGGTGTCACAGTGGGGTTCCCAACGGGAGTGGGTTTGTACCACAGTTCAGCCCTGAGCCAACTGCTGTTCATATTGGTGATGAAACTATATTAGCAAACAGGATGGAGGGGACAGTTTAACAAAGTTGCTGTACTAAGATGATGTGGCATTACAGACAGACGGAGCAAGAACTTCAATAAAGGCTAGAGGAATGGAATGCAAAACTGAAGGTACATGGGATGAAACTGACCACAGATAAGTCAGTTGGATTGGCTCGTCTGTCTTTGGCTTTCTCTCCCATGCTACAACCATTTTTATCTTAACAGTTTCACCAGTAACGTCTGTCATTCTCAGTATTTCTCACTCTTTGTTCTGGTTATTTCCTTCTGTGTGGTATATGTAAACTAGGCTACCTCACTGCTTCTCCTCTTTTACCCTGTGCCTCTCCCATCAGGTTGAAAGCCCATTTCTGCCTGCTTCTTTCCTGCTCACCTTGAAGTGTTGGTTCCTATCTGGGCACCTCTGACTCTGTCTTTCATTATCACTTGTCACTACCCTGTGCATCTCTCTTTTTATCCTGGCTACCTCTTCCTTGTCATCACTTTTATGGTTGAATCTCCCACTTTCATCTACTCTTTTCATGCCATTTGCTTACACTACTTGGTCAACATCTGCTTATGTTCTCTTGTCCTCCACCTTTCTCCTATCTTTTCTTACTTACCCTGTCTGGTGGCCTCTTGCTTCCTCTTCCTCTCCAGTTTCACTGTCAGCTGTAGTCCCCATACCCTGCTATGAGTTGGGAAGGAGATTAAAAATTTAATAAAAAAATCAAGAATGGGCATTTTACACTGATTTTTACCCTTTTATATATTTAACTACATCTGTTGCTAGAACTGTGTCCCACATCAATGTGGTAGGTAATGAAAATATTGCCATTATCAAAAAAAGATGATAAAACCTGGAAGGATAATGTTGTGCTTTTTAAATGTTGTATTCAGGTCTGCTACAAGTGTTTACATGTCTTGTTATCACTTGATCATTTTTACAAGTCCCCAATAATTCATTCTAACTTAACTAACATCCTTCCCAAAAGTCTGGATCCACCTGACTATCTAGCCCTACCACAACTGTAATCCTAACCCTAAAAACACCTACTCACTCCCTAAACCTAAAGCCACTGATCACTCCCTAAACCTAAGAATCCCTTCCCCCTCTTAACCTTCCTAAACCTAAAATTCCCTTCATCCTCCCATTCCAAAGATATGTGTCTGGAGCATTTTTCCCTGGTCCTGCACTGAAATGGGCTTTGTTCCAGTTGGACTTTCCTGATAAACAAATGTTAAATGCAAATAAAAATAAATAAAAATAAACCTAAAGTCCCCAATACCTCCCTAAACCTTAAACTTCCTTCCTCATCCCTAACCCTAAATTCCCTGATCATTCCATAAACCTGTTGTTTACATGTACAAACTTTAAGATTGTTGAATGCAGAAGTTTGGGATATACTTGTGAGATGTTACAGTCTCAAAATTAATATGTATAATAGGTATTTGTGGGTTTATCCTTTCATTCCCAGTAGTTTGAGGATTAGACGCGATATTTTTTTCCAACAGGAGAGTGTTGAACATGACTGTTGGCAACTCATTCGAATAATGAAAACTGGAACATTGAGACAGCAATGGAAGTGCAAAACACCTGCACTGTGCCCTATGAGCAGCATAACATCTGAAGTATGTATATGCATGCAGGTTCTACCAGGTGATGCACAGCACTGGTTGGAAAAGCTTGGATCACTGGACTCTACCCAGTTTAGTTTCATCAAGGGCAGATCATGCCTATTCAACCTGGTGGACTTCTTTGAGAAGGTCACCAAAGCAATGGATGAGGGAAAAATGGTTCATATTTCCTACCTTGACCTGGCCAAGGCATTTGACACAATATCCTACCCAGGCATTGTTGACAAACTCAAGACGTTAGGTACAAACTCATATGTCACCCATTGTATAGCCAACTGGCTCGCAAACAGGACTCAGGAAGTTAGAATTTGGGAGTCCACCTCTGCAAAGAGGTCAGTCAGAAGTGGAGACCCTCAAGCATCAGTCCTTGGACCACTCCTTTTTGGCATTTATTTCTCGGAAGTCAAGGACAATGTCAGTGGTCTCTAGATGACTAAATTTGCAGATGACTGCAAATTAGGAGCTGTCATTGAATCCTTCACTGACACAAATGTTCTCAAGGAGGGGCTGACACAGACAAACAACTGGTGTCAGAGCCACGGACTAAAACAAAATGCAAAGAAATGCATAATCGTATCCTTTGGGTAGTCATCCAACCTTGGTAACGATCATATTGATAACACACCCCTTAGAGTTGACCCAGTAGTCAGGGACTTGGGACACACATAGATTGTAATCTAGCCTTTGACCATCACATGTCTACAGTAGTGAGGAAATCATTCTATGTTTTGGCATTCATCAGACCTATCATTGAGTATAATGCCCCCTTTGGTATATACCTAAACAAGTATGTCCAACAATTAGAATATCCACAGAGGTTCCTCACTAAAAGAATACAGGGCATAAGTAAAATGTCCTATGGAGACCGCCTCAAGGCGCTTTCCCTGTATTCTGTATCCTACAGGCTTTTGAGGGGAGATCCATGCCTGCCATATAGGGCATTGTCAAATCTCACTCTGATGGACCTCCTTCATATCCACAAAACAAACAGCACCAGAATTACCCATTCTAAAGAATTAAACCTTTCCTGTGATATAAATACAACCTGCTGGAGAGACAGGTATGTATCTCAGAGACTACCCCATCATTGGCACAGGCTCCCCATCTATGTGAAGCAGAGTTCCTCCCTAACCCAATTCAAGTGCAACTTGGACAGTTGGATGCGGAACAGGAAATCCATCTCTGGTTTGGCACCTGTGTCTCTAATGGACACAGGCAACCTGTAAATGGTCCATCTCCCAGGCCCCTGCTTGTAAATGTTTCATCTCCCAAACTCCTCTTTCACATATCAAGGGTATCAAAACTTGTCAGAGATTTGGGATGCATGGCTAGGCTTAAAAAGGCTGTTGTGGTCATTAGCCTAGTAAATACCTATGAACTGATAAACCTGTATTATTACTTTACATGCAGTTCCTTCCATCTCTATTTGATGGTATGATCGCAGCTTATTTATTGACTGAACAGTGGTACAATTTTGTATATTTATTTATTTATGCAAGACTGTCTTTATATTTATTGAATGTCATCCTCCTGGGTCAAAATACAGCCAATACAGAACTTCACTCACCCAATCAAGGCTGTCTGACTATGCAGCCTTTTGTATTTTTGAAAGTCGCCAGCGTGTATGTTTGATGGTGTCTAAATGATTTTAAGCCCATTGAAGTCAGTTGCTTCAGTCTAAAGTTAGGAAGCCATTATATGTGGTACTTTTTCTTTTTCATCCTTGGTCCTATCAGTTATTTATTTATGTATTTATTTATTTATTTATAGCTTTTATTTTGATTTATTCCATTTTCTGCAACTTTCTAGTATGCATGTTTTACTTTTTTTGTCTGTCAGTTCTTTTCCTTTGATTTTTTTCATCTTTGTATTTTATCATACATTATAACTTTGTAGAACATTTTTCAGAAGAAGGGGAACTTCTTTTCAAATTTGATAAAGTATTCATACAGCCATATTGTTATTACTTTCAACAGAAATCAGTATGTCTTACAAGAGGTGTAGTAGTGAGAAAGCTACAGGCGAGAAATTAAAAACAAAAGTAGTTTAGGCTAAAAAACTATAACAAAAGGGAGGAAAGTGGATGAGTGACAGTTCAGGTGGAAAGGGGATACAGAGGGAGTTGCGTAGTGGTGTGGCTGAAGAGGAGTGATGCACAAATCTGGTGCAGCACACTTGCAGAATAAAGAGTTGAGTAAGTGAGCCATTAGCTGCTTGACTTTAGTGAGTAGTCTTATCTTACTGTTAGGAGGATAGAGATTTAGGTTTTTGAAACTTGATGGGAGTAGTAGGAACAGCCTGCAGAGTTATTAGGTTTCAATGTATGTAGAAGGTCTATGTCAGAAGAGTGCAAGCTTCTGGGTGCGTTATATGGTTGTACAAGTTTGGCTAGAGATGGACAGTCATTTGGTTTGTTTATTAGATTTTGGATAATAGGGAGCTGGGACCTTGTGGCCTGTTGAAGTACTTCAAGGATGTGGAAGTCTCGGAGGGCCAAGTAGTGATGTGTTCTGTGGGGGAGGTTGGCTGCAAATTCTGCATCCTTGTAGTAGTGCTTGAGTTTGTTTAGTGGAGGTAGTTGATGTTTTTCGGTACTGGTGCTGAGTACAGGAGAGCAGGAGGTAGGAGGGTGATACTGGTATGACATGTTGCAGAGTTAGACAGGGTTTTGACCTACAGAGAGTACTTAGTTTTTGGTGTGCTTTTTTTTCACTGTTTGTGAAATGTGGAACTCAAACATTACGTCTTTGTCTATGTAAACTCCTAGCAGTTTTGTTTGTGTCCCAAGTTCTGTTTTGGAATTCTTAGAAAAGGTAATATTGAAGAAGACTTTCTGTATTGCAAGGTGTTTGGGAATGAAGTGAATTAGTTTTGAATAGCTGGGAGGTAGTCAGACAGTTTTCTGTAGGAGTGAAGGATTTCTTGGGTCAGTCTTTTCAGGGAAAAGTGGTGGTTTGCTGAGCACATGATGGTAGCATTCTTACTGGCCAAATCAAAATCATTAACAAATATGCTGTTGGCATCCTAATTGCAGCAGAGACAAAGGATGAGAATTTCTCTATCTAGAAATGTTCGACTATTTTTATTCTGATTTCGTTTCTTACCTATTATTGCTGAAAAAAATACAAGCATAAGAGTCAGCTTCTACTCTCCTCCCCTTGTTGCTATGGCAACAGTTGTTATAAAGTTCTAGTCCTGGAATTTATGGGGATGGGACCAGCCTGTACACAAGTGGCTCCATATTTACAAATTATAGAGAATTGCTGGGGATTTGTTTCCATAGGTACTCCATGCATAGAGCATTGTAGCTGCACAATGGGGCTATGACCATGTAGAGGGACTTAGACCACTGCCCAAATATGTTTGTGAAGCTCTCTATTCTTTGGTATGCATTTTTACTGTATACTAGTCCTACACTGGAAGCAATATGTTCATAAACCCCACTCTATTTTTTTCTTTGTTCTGTTTGTACTATTTTAGATGTTTAGTTGAAATGTTGTGCTTTTACTATATATACTTTATTTGACAACAATTGTTTTTTCTTTAAAACCCATGGAAAGTCTTTCCCATTTTCATTCTGTGCAGATGTAGATCCAGCTTGGTTAATTAGGATTGTATACTCAGCCTCTGTCTGTTAGTTGGTGTAATTAAGCTAGGTATGCTTTTTTCCATTCAATTTTGGGGATTCAAGTTTAGGATTTAAATGCATATTTGTGTGTGTGTGCGTGTATATACATATATATATATATATATATATATATATATATATATATATATATATATATATATATATATATATATATATGTGTGTGTGTGTATGTGTGTGTGTGTGTGTGTGTGTGTATATATATATATATATATATGTATATATATATATATATATATATATATATATATATATATATGTGTACATAACACACACACACAGGTTCATAGGTAGGTAATAGGCTGTTGGCACTAGGGCCTATATAAGCCTAGCCAAAAAGGTACCCTGGCTTTCGCCACCCAAGAAAATTATTTTCTTGTGGCCCCTGTCAAGCAGAGTCACATTATTAGGGTGTTGGGTTGTACCCTAATATTTTCCAGTGTATCAAGAAAAGAGGAGGGAATCCTGGGGCATTGTGGGGGATCTGTATCAAGTTACAATCTGGATTGCGGTCTTGCCCAGAGTTAGTTGCACTTGGATAATCTTTAATGCATTATGCCTAGCAGCTAGCCTGGAGGTATGGCTATCCTTATTGAATATGGACACACCTTCAATCTTTAGTATTTCGGTCCAGCGTAGGTGGCCGAAAGGTGTGGTATGAATTATAGCTTGGTAATGCAGGGGTGCTCTCTGGAGCCTTGAACCAGGTCTCTGTCACTGCACAGATGTCAATGTTCTCCATTTTAAGGAGTGCCTCGAGTGAATGCATTTTGGGGTTTAGACTTCTAGCATTGAGTAGCATTACCCTCAGATTTTGCTTGCTTGTACCTGTTAAGGTGGTGAATTTGTCATCTGAACCTTGCCTAAAAAGGCACTATAGCGGTGGCAAGAGCCTTAGCCAGTATCTGGAATCCCAAGGGCAAAAGGTGTAGGCCATCTCTGGCAAAGCATCATGGTCTGTCGATCATGTCATCCCAGGTAGACAGATACTGGATCCCCTTAGAATGACACCTGAAGCTTAGCCAATTGTTGAAGTCAATCATTTTGTCCTTGTACTGTGGTATCATTCTGGGTGATGGCAGGATGCTACTCAGGGCTAGGGTCATACCTGCCTGGGCTACAAGATTGGAGAGCTCCTCCATGTCTCTTTTCATGTAGTCCAGGGAGGTACATCTCAGGTCATTTACACCAACATGGACAATGACAGAGTCATATTTGTACTTGTTGTGGAGTGACCTGAGTGTGTGCATTATGTGGCAGATCCTGGTACCCGACAGGCAGCTGACAGTAACTTTCTCCTTGTTTAGACTGGTGAGTAGAACATTAGTGTACCTTACTATAGAGTCACCTATGACTAGAGTGTTGGGTATGTTGTTATGCCTTATGGGCTGTGGTTGAGTGGCACACTGAGTTTGTGGGCTATGTCATTTGTGTAGTGTTGGGGGTGGAGGTTGCTTGCGTTTCTGCTTTGGAGGTCTCTGTTGCTTGAGCAGATTTTTAGCGAGAGCCTTCGCGAATATAGGTGTGTGTTTCGTGTTTCTATGTGTGGGTTTTGGTGGTGTAGGTTTTGAGGGATTGTGTGATGTGTGTGGTGTGGTGCAAGTGTTTACCTTCTCCTCTTGACTGTCCAATCCAGTCTTGGGTGAAGAGAGCTTTGCTTCCAGTTTGGCTATATAAGTGCATCTCTCACAGGTCGTAGTGTTGGGTGGTAGGAGGAGAGGGTTGTCTGTGTACATGAGGCAATTGCTGCATTGCCCCAAGATACCCAGATTCATCAGGTAGGCAGGAGAAAACACCGGGAGCTGACCCTTAGACATGCCTGGATAGGTGCTTATTTATTAAGTACTAAAAACTGTTTTCCTCTAGACAAGTGAGGAAAGGTGAGTGCTGTAGTAATGTGTAGCTTATTTAGTGCTTACAACGAGTTCTGAACAAGTGCTGAGCTCAAAGAAATAGAATTTAGTGCTAAAACTAAAAAAATCTTGCTAGTTCTAAGGGAAACTTTGAAGAGCAGACTTTATGGCACCGGGAATAGTTTAACCCTAGCTAAGCAGTGATGCATAAAGTGTATATATTTTTCCTTTTAATATAACAGTAGCAAATGGGCAAACTGATTTAAACAAATTAACCAATAAAAAGCTAAAAACTGTGCCCCATTCCAGCAGTCTTCGATCAGACAAGTTCTAACTATACACTCCTGCCACTAGGGTGCAGGGGAACCTTCTCCAAAAAAAGGTGGTCTGGATTAGTGCTCAAGTTATACAAACAAAGCTAGATTCAGCAGGTCTGATTTTAGTCTATACTACAGCAAATAAGGCGTAATAATTTCAGAAATAAACAAGTTCAAATAAGCAGGCACAATAAGCCTTTAACCAGAAACTCCCAGCTCAGAAGGGCAGAATCTGTCCTCTCCTCCCACAAGCCTTCTTAATGTAAGATAACAGGCCCAAAGCCCAAGTGCTTAAACCAAAACTAATACACTTTTAGAATAACAGACACTAAGCCTTCAATCAGCAACCCCCAACTTAGAAGGATGTAAGCTACCTGTCCCACCACAACAGTGCAGACCACAAACTTTCTTAATGTAAAACAACTGGTCTGAAGCCCAAGTGCTTCAACTAAAGGCTTAGAATAACAGTTACAATTTAATCAGGATACTAACAAACAGTAATAAATGCAACAGAATAAATGCAATTAAGTACTTTTAAGAACAAACAACAAAACAAAATAAAGTAATAAAGTAGGAAGAAACACAAATACAGTAAAAGCAGTTGAATAAAGTTAATTTTTTATATAACAATAGAAAATGAGCAAACTGATTCAAACAAATTACCCAATTAACCAATAAAAAGCTCAAAACTGAGCCCTTTTAGAGCAGTCTTAAATCAGGCAAGTTCTAACTGCACATCAGGGGAACCTTCTCCAAAAGAGATGGCCTGGATTAGTGCTCAAGTTGTACAAACAAAATTAGATTCAGGATGCCTGAATCTAGTCTTTGCTACAGCAACCAAGGCACACCAATTTCAGAAAGAAACAGTTCAAATAAGCAGGCACAATAATCCTTTAACCAGAAATTCCCAGCTGAGAAGGGCAGAGTCTAGCCTGTCCTCCCACAAGACTGCAGACCACAAACCTTCTTAATGAAAAATAACTGGCCTGAAGCCCAAGTGCTTTAACCAGAACTAATTCACTTTTAGAATAACAGATACTGAGCCTTCAATCAGCAATTCCCAACTTAGAAGGATGTACGCTACCTGTCCTGCCACAACAGTGCAGACCACAAACCTTCTTAATGTAAAACAACTGGTCTGGAGCCCAAGTGCTTAAACCAAAAGGCTTAGAGTAACAGTTACAATTTAATCAGGCTATTGCCAAGCAGTAATAAATGGAGCAGAATAAATACAACTGAGCACTTTTAAGAAGAGGCAAAAGCAAAATAAAGTGCAATTATTTTTGTTAGTAAAGTGCAAGGAGAGAGGAAGAAGGAGCAGAAGAAAAATTCAAGGTTAAGAACCTAAGTGGGTTGGTCTTCTCAAATGTTCTCTCTGTATTAAGTAGAGGGAACAACAGACTGGGAGAGGTGTCCCACATCAAATTTACAGTAGAGGCGGGCAACTGCAAAGCCACAACTATAATACCACCACAAGAATAGGGTGGGAGGAAGGGGGAAAACAGTTTCAGGACAGATGACAAACAGAAAACAATGCCAGAAAATATATAAAATAATTCAGTCTGGCAATATTAAGGCAATGCAGAACTCTGAAAGGTTAAAATGCCAAGAAATGTACTTATCAATCAGCGATATACTTCCAGATTGTTTGAGAATCACATTGCAGCCAGAATACCAGGAGTTTCCAACAATGTATGCAGGAATTTACAAACAGAAACCATTTTTAAATAAATAAGCCTTGAAGCAATTGGATAACACAAAAGCTGTTAGACCAGTTTTATAAACTTCACCACAGGAATAGGGGGGGAAGCAGTTTCTGGACAGATGAGAAACAGAAAACAATGCCAGAAAATATATAAAATAATTCAGTCAGGCAAAATTAAGACAGTGCAAAACTCTGAAAGGTTAAAATGCCAAGAAATATATTTATTAAGCAGCGATATATTTCCAGATTATTTGAGAATCACACTGCAGCCAGAACACCAGGAGTTTCCAACAGAGATATATATATATATACACATATATATATATATATATATATATATATATATATATATATTCTTTTCAGGCTTGTTGGCTGTTGGTGAAGCACCCTCCAAGAGGAAAAAACGCTGAGAGAAGAAGGGAGCCACTTTTGAGATTTTAAGTATTTTTTCTCTGTTTATTTGCTAAGTTTTTCTGCATAGCTGCCTAGCTTGAGCATTTTCTGGCTTGTTAAACTTGATTTCTGTATTAGTAGCTGTATTTAGAGCACAACCAAAAGCTGTTTGCTGAATTTCCTGTTTGCACTTAATTTTAAATCGTTTTTTCTTAAAACTTGCATATTTTCTGTCCTTGACCTAGCACTCTTGTGTGGGGTCATTTACTGCACTGTTATAACTTGATATTACTTGTGAACCTCTGCTATCTCTGTAAAAAACAAAAACAAAAAAAAATCTTGCTTTTTTCCCACTTTTCTGAGAGTTAAAAAAGTTCAGTTACAGGCTTGCTGTTCCTGAACTGTTTGAAAGTTTCTGTGAGGCCATTTTTGCTTGGGCTGAAGGAGGGTCTCTCTGTTGATCAGTGGCAGTGAATAACATTGAGCAGCTTCCCTGCCCCCGTAGAGGTGGTTACTGACTTGAAACTGTAGTTTTATTGGCCACTTGGGGTCATTTCCAAAACTCCTTCATCTTCCTCTCTTAAAACCTAGTTGCCTCGTGGTTTGGGCATCTTTTCAGGCTTGTTGGCTGTTGGTGAAGCACCCTCCAAGAGGAAAAAACGCTGAGAGAAGAAGGGAGCCACTTTTGAGATTTTAAGTATTTTTCTCTGTTTATTTGCTAAGTTTTTCTGCATAGCTGCCTAGCTTGAGCATTTTCTGGCTTGTTAAACTTGATTTCTGTATTAGTAGCTGTATTTAGAGCACAACCAAAAGCTGTTTGCTGAATTTCCTGTTTGCACTTAATTTTAAATCGTTTTTTTCTTAAAACTTGCATATTTTTTGTCCTTGACCTAGCACTCTTGCGTGGGGTCATTTACTGCACTGTTGTAACTTGATATTACTTGTGAACCTCTGCTATCTCTGTAAAAAATAAAAACAAAAAAAAAAAAAATTTTGCTTTTTTCCCACTTTTCTGAGAGTTAAAAAAGTTCAGTTACAGGCTTGCTGTTCCTGAACTGTTTGAAAGTTTCTGTGAGGCCATTTTTGCTTGGGCTGAAGGAGGGTCTCTCTGTTGATCAGTGGCAGTGAATAACATTGAGCAGCTTCCCTGCGCCCCGTAGAGGTGGTTACTGACTTGAAACTGTAGTTTTATTGGCCACTAGGGGTCATTTCCAAAACTCCTTCATCTTCCTCTCTTAAAACCTAGTTGCCTCGTGGTTTGGGCGTCTTTTCAGGCTTGTTGGCTGTTGGTGAAGCACCCTCCAAGAGGAAAAAACGCTGAGAGAAGAAGGGAGCCACTTTTGAGATTTTAAGTATTTTTTCTCTGTTTATTTGCTAAGTTTTTCTGCATAGCTGCCTAGCTTGAGCATTTTCTGGCTTGTTAAACTTGATTTCTGTATTAGTAGCTGTATTTAGAGCACAACCAAAAGCTGTTTGCTGAATTTCCTGTTTGCACTTAATTTTAAATCGTTTTTTTCTTAAAACTTGCATATTTTCTGTCCTTGACCTAGCACTCTTGTGTGGGGTCATTTACTGCACTGTTATAACTTGATATTACTTGTGAACCTCTGCAATCTCTGTAAAAAACAAAAAAAAAATCTTGCTTTTTTCCCACTTTTCTGAGAGTTACAAAAGTTCAGTTACAGGCTTGCTGCTCCTGAACTATTTGAAAGTTTCTGTGAGGCCATTTTTGCTTGGGCTGAAGGAGGGTCTCTCTGTTGATCAGTGGCAGTGAATAACATGGAGCAGCTTCCCTGCCCCCCGTAGAGGTGGTTACTGACTTGAAACTGTAGTTTTATTGTCCGTTTTGGGTCTATTCCTGCTTCTTTCCAGCCCCTGCTATCAAGCACGCTTTAACGTGCTTTAGCGCAGAGTTGCCACTAGAGCAGAATCGGGCAGCGCCGGTTAAACAAGGTTAAACTCTTTCTGGCTCCAGAAAGTCTGTTCTTCAATTTTTCCCTTAGAACTGCTCTGTTAGGAACCTAAACAGTTTACACCTTCACTAAAAAGTGCAGCACTTGTTCCAAATAGCTTTTTCTTCTCAAAAAGCTCAGCACTTGTCTTATAAGCATATCCCTTGTCTTATAAGCATTCTCTTTGCAGGTCAAGCACTCCTATTTTATACAAATCTCTCACTAGCAAAACCCCCCAGGAGTGCCCACTTCCCTGCTAAGCCCACTACTTTTCTGTCTCATACCAACTCATAATTCTTTCTAGCATGTCAAAGGGTCAGATGCTGGCGTCCTCTCCTGCCCAGTTGGTGAATCTGGGAATTCTGAGACAATGTTACAATTGCCATATGTACACAGACAACCCTCTCCTCCTCCCACGTAACACTAACACTTGTGAGAGATGCAGCTATTTAGCCAGACTGGAGGCTGAGCTCTCTCAACTCAGGACTGGCAAGACCAGGCAGGAGGAGAAGGCAACTACACACACCACAATACCAGTCTCACATAACTCAACCACACCACTGAATCAAACACATAAACACACTAAGACATACTCGGAGGCTCTGAGTAAAAATTTACCTAAACAGCAGAGGCCTCCAAAGCAGACACCCAAGCAACTGCAAACTCAATACACCACACAAACAACACATAAACAACAAAATCAGTGTGCAAAGCAGTCACTGCCCTTAAGGCCAAATACAACACCAAACATACTTGTCATAGGTGACTCCATAGTCAGACACACTGACGTCCCGCTCACCAGACTGAGTAAGGAGAAGGTCACAGTAAGCTGCCTGTCGGGCGCTAGAATCCGCCACAAAAACGCAAGCACTCAGGTCTCTCAACAGCAGTTACAAGTACGACTCAGTCATTGTCCACGCTGGTGTCAACGACCTGAGACGTACCTCCTTGGACTACATGAAAAGAGACATTGAGGAGCTCTCTGATTATGTAGCCCAGGCAGGTATGACCCTGACCTTGAGCAGTATCCTACCTTCACCTAGAATGATGCCACAATACAGTGATAAGATGATCAGCTTTAATAATTGGCTTAAATTCTGGTGTCATTCAAAGGGGATCCAATGTCTGTCTGCCTGGGATGACATGCTGGACAAGCCATGCTGCTTCGCAAGGGACGGCTTGCACCTGTCAAACCTAGGCTTCCGGATATTGGCAAAGGCTCTTGCCACCCCCATAGTGCCTTTTTTAGGCAAGGCTCAAATTCTAAACCTACCACCCTAGAACACAAAAAAGGAAAAAAACTAAGGGTAATGCTGCTCAATGCCAGAAGTCTCAATCTCAAGATGCACACACTCGAGGCCCTTCTCAGTATGGAGAACATCGATGTCTGTGCTGTGACAGAAACCTGGTTCAAGGCTCCTGAGAGCACCCCAGCACTATCAGGTTTCACCTCATATCATGCGTTCCGGCCCCAAAATCCGGACAACACCAAGAAAGGAGGGGGGTGTCCATATTCATAAAGGACACCCACACCTCAAGGTTGATGGCAACGCACAATGCATCGGAGACCATCCAGGTGCAATTAACCATAGGCAAGACTGCTCTGCAATTTGTAGCATGTTACAGGCCACCCTCTCAAACTCAGGAACCTCACATGGCCTTCCTGAAAACATTGGAGGGGATAAATGTATCTCCAAACACCATCATACTAGGTGACTTCAACTACCCTAATATAGACTGGGAACACTACTCAAGCCCAAACACTATAGCCCAAAGGTTCCTGGAGTTCATAAACTCAAATGCCATGGAACAACTAGTCACCATCCCCACAAGAGGAGAAAACATACTTGATCTCATCATCACGAACATGGGATCACAATGTTCAACACCGGAAGTATACCCCTCACTGGTGAGATCATATCATAAACTAATCTCGCTGGAGGTCCTCATCCCGCCCCCACCTGAAATAAAAAGACCACAGTGAAAAACTTCTCAAAAGCCGACTTCACACTTCTAAAAACTAGTGTGGTCTCCTTTAAGGCCCCTGAGCCAGTGGTAAACATTACTCAAACCGCTAAATCACTTACAAATGCCTTCTACCAGCACCTACAGGACTGCATGGATCAGGCAATCCCAAACAAAACTAAGACTCTTTGTACCAAAGGCAAGCGTCCAGTCTGGTGGACCCCAGCCATAAACAAGCTCTACAACAAAAGGAGGAAGCTACTACAAGATAGAGCAAAATCCTTGAAAGGTAAGACACCTTTGATCATTATAAGTAAAAAACTAAGAGCTCTCATAAAATCATCCAAGGCAAATTTTGAGAGAAAAATCGCCAAGGACTCAAAAGACAATCATAAGGCCTTCTTTAGCTATGTTAGAAACCTAGGAGGAAACTCCCAGATATGCTCAGAATTAGTTCAAAATGATGTGAAGATTACTGAACCTACACACATTGCCAACATACTGGCTGACAGGTTCAGTGCAAACTCCCCCCCCCCCAAAAGGAGAGATATCTATACCAGAGGATTGTAGCCCCCCAAACATCTCCAGCGCCCAGGTGAGAACTGTTCTCTCCAAGGCAAAAAACACAGCATCCATGGGACCGGATGGTGTCCCCGGCTGTGTGCTCCACGAACTCAATGAGGAATTAAACCCGCAGT